>NW_023503616.1:2701002-3001114 GCF_014529535.1 Bradysia coprophila
TTTGCTCTACACTCCGTTGTTCACATTTATCAGAAACAATAAAATTAATTAGATTAAACTGTAGGATTGTTGAGTGCGGTATTGAAATTACCTTTTTGAGCTTCGAGATTTTCAATAGAACCAGGTGGTTTTATTAGATCCGTTGATTTACTCCCGCTTATGTATGGTTCTGCTAGTTCTGTTGTATCTCTTTCGAGTTCTTTACCGTTGTTTATATCCATTTTTCTTTGTTTGATTTTAGTTAATCGTTTGTAAGTTACTTTAATAGTTTGTCTGACTTATCGTGGTTATTGTTTGTTGACTTTATAATTAGGTACTTTAAACTTTTTAACGAGCAATTTATTGTCAATATTTATGCAAAAATTTGATTTATGACTAATTGAGATCTGATTCTTAGTGTGAAGAATATCCACGATTCCATTGGTTTCACATTTTTATACAGAGTTGATCTGAAAGACAGCGAAAAAAATGCATTTGGTCAGTTTTAAAATAAATTTGTTTCGATACAGAGAAATGATAATAAATAGCGGTGCTGTTATTATCTATCTGTTTCAATGATGTTGTGCGTAAGTCTAAATAAGCGGGAAAAAAAACCAGACATAACCCACACAGATCTTTTACTTCATTTGGTATAAATATTTCCAACATATTAATGAAAAATCATTTACATGGTACATGCGTTGAAAACCGTACTCTTCATGTTTCAAAAACACATTCGACGCCCTCAGCATGTAAAATCCATTACATAACTCTGGATAAAAATCTCTACTTTTCATCTTTTTATCCCAAGTCATGTAAAATACTATTACTTGACTAAATTTTTGCTGCATAAGACGATAATAGTTCTAAGAACTTGTTGCTAATTTTTCTTGTCGCATTCAACAGTAGGTGATATAGCCATAAAAGTTGATTTTCAAATCATTTTATTTATGTTTCGCTTACACAGGTATACTACTGAAGAAACGTGATGATTTGAAGCACACTTCGATTTATATACTGACAGAAATTGAAATTGTACCATTGTGGCATTATTGTGGTCAAATCGAAATTTCATATTTATTTGCTTGATCAACATTACCTAAATCAAATAATCGAGTAATCGTTAAAAAGTACTTATAATCTATCACAATCACAAGTTCGAATCGAATGCAATATCTGCTGTATTTTATTGGTGTAACATAGAGGTAAAGAAATACATATCAGTAACTCTCCGGGAATTCACTTTGCACTTGGAATTTTCTATTGCATCATCGCTTCGAATCAACAGTATCTTAAAGAAACATTTTATATATACACTACACTGATAGTGCTATGACACTACGGTCTTTTCGTTGAAAACATTTATTATCTGAACATTTCTTACTATCTTTATTCTTCGACGATACAAAACGATTGACTGAAATGTGTATTTTTTACTGACTCTGAGACATAATTGAAATCCGATCCATGCACTTTTTTATTGCAATCGTTGTACTGCTAATTTAGATTGTATGTATGCTATATAAAGCTACGAAATTGTATCACTCTAGTAACAACAACAAATAGGGTGAAACCATTACCCATGCAAATTGAGAGTTTTGAGTTTGTGGGTTAAGTGACATCAAAACTTTTGTTCTAGCTCTGGTTTTTGTTATGAATACATTTTTACGTACTATAGGAGTAGGTTAAACCTTATGTTGATTGACAAAAGTGTACAGGTTGGAACAGCAATAACTTTCAGCTATAGATAGTTTACGTGGGTAATGGTTTCCCCCTTATGTGTATGCCAACATGCCAGTAAGGTTATTAAATGATAATGTTTACAATTTATCGTTCGAATTAAATTATCAAACTTCAGGCGACTTCCAAATGTTTTTGAATGATTAAAAGATGAGAAATACAGGTCCAAATTGGGTTTTTATGTCAATAATGTATGTCTAAAAGTGTAATAAACTTTCTTGAACGTGTCAAAAGTTATAGCCGAATAAAATGTAGCTGAAAATTGCTTCAAATATTTGATATTTTCGATCACAGTTAAAAATCAGAAGAAGACCTGCGCCTAATTAGAGTCGATATCTCTCTAAGCACATTTCATCACAATTGCATACAAGTACTGTTTTCACTGCTACTATCAAAATTAAGAGATATAGTTGTGAATCACCCTTAATATCCCGAAATGCTTGAACACTAGCATTATCACAAAAGTATATATCGAATATTTAATATAGATCTAAGTTTTGAAACAAATTAATAGGAAATCTTTTACTTCATTTAGGTTTAACATTTTTCACAATATTAATCAGAACCTAAGCTGATCGCTTGATTTATTCTTTGAGCTGTCGATAACAGTTTTATTGATAACATTCTCGTCTGTATTTCGCCAATCAAACACTTGACCAATGGTCTGTGTTGTATTTTTGTCATTTGTGAAATTTCAACCCTCATAAATTCAAAGTGACAATTTTCCTTGAGCCTTTTCAAAACAACTTACTGCAAACAAAATATTCTACATCACAAATAACAAGACAACGATTTACTGAACTGGTATCAGAAATATCAGATACTAAGATCGTCCCTCGTAAAATGTGTAGGGTCTACTTGTACAGGTAGAAACAGAAAAATTTCAATTTTACACATCGTTACAGTATCATATTGACATTATGTTTGATTAATTGCATACACACTGTACGGCTTATCGCTGTTCACATTCGTTATCAAATATCAGACCATTTAAATGTAATTAATTGCGATTGTGAACAAAGACAAAGTTGTTAATAAACAAAATTGTTTTCACGCATGTATGAATGTTGCTTCGTTGGGGAATGAAAACGAATAGAATAATTATCAAAGAAATTTTAGCATTGAAATATAATACACATTTCGATTATATGATGGAGTGTTATAAATACTATTTCTTCATAAAGGTCTCGTCTATACACTTTTGCGTATACAAAGTCGATTTGCCTTGTGTGGACTATATTTTTTACATCGTAGATAAATCGAGTTTTCGGGTAATTGAATTTTTTTGTCGCAAAGTAAACATAACGTTGATGATAAATTTGAACGGTTGTTATAGTTTCTATTTTTAATATATAAACGACCAACAAAGTATTACTATAATCTTGTTCGTACATTCAACTGGTTCAACGTCTCATTGTTATCAACTTATTTATGAAATTATTCTTTTGTGCACAGAGTACCAGCTGCGCCTCCTTTATATCTATTAATATTCAGATTGTAGAAATGAGTCACAAAATAAATAATCATTCGCCGAAATGTCTCTGCCAGCGAATTACGTGTGATGAGCGAGAAAATAAGTGCGTAATCATTTCCATTCAGTAATTGCTAAGTGGGTAATTAAACAACCACCTTATTATTTTTCATATGGTAACCTCCAAAGCCATATCCACATCAATACTTAGAAAATTGTAATGAAAGAAAGGAACTCTCAAGATTCATCTCTAAATTTGGTTTGATACTCAAAAGTCCTTTAAGTAATTTTATTTCCAAGACGTGCTCGTAACTAGCGAACTACACCACGAACATAACTCAAAAGTGTACTACATATTCCACATCAATATTTCATGGAGTTTTCAGTATTTAAAACTCTGGTTTCGTTCTGAACTTCTCATAAAAATTCACGATAAACAAAAAAAATCTATCACGTTGTTCACGTATGCTCAATATGTAACTTGAAAATCACGTATATTATATGGCAACGAATCAGTCAGGTAATTGAAGAGGAGTTTTATTGGGAATTCGAATTCGAACACAATTTTACAAATTATTGATGTAAATTTCTGAATTATCTGCTTGAATAATTTACCTTATGATGTTGTGATCAAAAGAAATTCGTTTGAGGGATAGTATAACATAATACCGTACTTTTTAGATATATAATTCGTAGGACGAAGGTCGTGTGAATAGCAACGGTCCTTTTTATGATGTACAATCTTTCTGGATTATTTTAAAGGGAAAGTTCTCTGTAAAGGTTACAATTGTAACATTGAAAACACCTTACGCGAAGTACGACCCTATCGAAAGGGTCATCTGCTATCGACCAACGCGACAAGATTAAGCGATGAGATCTGGCTAGTATTGTCTTATATATCTAAATGCATGATAAACGTTTTGAAGTAATAGATTTGTATAAAATCCTAGAAGATAATTTCCACATATGAAGTAATAGATTAAATTATTTTGACGTTTCGATAAGGTTAAAATTACTAAATAAAACTAAAGTCGTAATACTTTCACAGTTTCCGTACGAGGCCATACACTTTTGCATATTTATTAATCAAAAGTAAACATTAAATACTCAAATTAAAAACAAATTTACACACATCTACTAAGTGTATGTGTGATTCAAACATAGATGGATCGCTGATAGCACTTGTTTTAACAAAAAAATAAAAGGTAAACAAAAGGTTACATTTTAACAATATTCCATACACATTGGAAAAAAAATTCTCGTTGAAACCGTAGCACCATTAAGCTACATCACTTCCGAACTAAAATCCATTATCGTTAAAATTTAATTTATATTCCTAGCACCCACCGTACGTAACCATTAAGAGTCTTGAAGAGAGTATCAACAAACAGAATATAACATCTTCGATAGGAACGTGTTTCTCTGCTATACTAAAAGTGTATTGATTTTATGCATTTCTGTTATGTTAGCCTTACAATTCACGGATTTTAAATTTAAATATAAAATGCTAGCACTTCCTTTACCCTTTTGTCGTACTTATTGTTGTTAACAATATTTATGTTCCGACTCAGTTTACATTTTACATCCAATAGCATGAATAGCAATGTGTTGTCATCTTTCTCTATGATAACATTCACATTAGCTCTCTGTTATCAAACAAACTCAAAATCAAATCATCATAAAATAACATAAGGCACTCGCGTTAAAACAAAATGAAAAACATAAAATCCACATCCACGTATGCTTCAAATTATTTTCTATTTTAATATTTGCCTACCATCACTTAAATGCTCGATCTCCAGTTATCAACATTGAATTTTATGATTCGCTTATACACATTCGAATTTGCACAAATAAATCATGCACGTGCAACAAACAAAATTCCCGAAAATTATTTTCGTCCGACTGATTGAACAATGTACACAGAACTGAATTATTATCTGAGATGTTTTAATGGGGAGCTTGGTCCTGAGTATCATATAAAAGCTCTTCACAATTCACGTCATGCTTTGTATGTTAGACGCAATGAAACGGTCGGTATGACCTAGTAAAATGTGTTATCGCTGATGATAATGCGCATGATTTTCTTCTCATCATGTAACTACATGAACTTGGCTCGTCGGGAAGCTTTCAGACATCGTTTCGAATTGAATTTGAAAATATTTTTCGTTTGTTGGGTATGAATGCGAGATAAATGAACGTTTGTGTCCCCTTCGAATAAAATAATTTGGCGCTACTGGAGAACGATTGTTTATAAAATTGAATACGTGCTCTTCTCCGATCCGAATCTCACAATCATAGACAATGTGTATTAAATTTGAATCATTTTTTTCCGTATAAACAAAACTGGTTCGTCGAAATGAATGAATGGGAATTCCATACACGTTTTTATTACTCTCTTAAATCTATCTCCGTTATTTAATTTGAGTTGAGAGTTCGGGGCAATGGTACAGAAATCGGTGTTATTATCTTCGTTCGTATGAATAATTTTTCATTGAATAAACAAATTTGGGTTTTCAAAGTAGTTAACTTCGTTGTTAATTATATCATTTTTCAAACTAGATTTTGCGTAAGAACTTCGTGAAGTGGTTGACGGAAATGTAAACTGTGTTGACTTACATAGATTTGATGGAATAATAACATTTCTAATGCACAAGAAACATTTTCTGCACATCTGTGACTTCCTTTTTAACACATATTCGGAAATTTTTGAATTATCAACCTTTCGATGAGCCTTTCTATGAAGGGTCAGAATCACCTATATAATTATCGAGTCTATTACTTCATTTGATACGAGTTTTTTTCAACCATTGTAGAGAAAATCTTTTACTTCGCTAGTTTTGACATACTATCACTATAAAAGATCCCATTGATCAGAGATCATTACTTACATCTGTCATTGCTGTCGTTAACAGATGATCGGTCAATTTTAAACGCCTAGTTCCATTCTATCTATTTTTATTTGTAAGGGCTAGATCTTTTACTTCGTTGGTTTTGACTTACTTTTCGCTATAAAAGATCACATTAATGAGGGGTCATTGCTTATATCTGTTATTGATGTCGTTAACAGATGAATATCCCCAGCCTCTACTACTTCTTACGACAGCAGGTGAAAAAAATCTGTAATTGAGCTATTTTATCGTGTATACAACATCTACTTTTGTAAAGGATAAATCCATTGACATTATTTTTAGTTGAAAATCACCGTATCTTTTGTACGTTTTTTTCTACCTCACTACAACAAGTATTTCTGGTGAATGCTTTGTTTTACAGCAGCCACATATTTATTTCCCTCTTATAGAATTTCCCCAAAAAGACTTTTTCCTCAAATTTTAAAAAATGTTTGCGGCACTGATGGTACTTTCATTTAGCTCAATTACAAACATTTTAAATTGAGTTCCGTATATTCCTTTGTTTAATAAAAAAAACGCTTTTCGCTGCTGTCGCATTAACTATAAACGACGGTACAACTAAGTATATGCTTATACATATAAAATATAAATTTCGTCTTCCTTTTAGCGGCATAAAACTGAAGAATATGTTCTCTATGCTAACATCGTATGTGTGTATTCAAGGATGAAGATATGTCTTTTTACATTACATTTCCATACACATTCATTACAAAAAAAATTATTTCTTTTTTCGGGGTTTATACATCTGAAGATACAGAGCATCGCAAAAACCATATCGTACTGTTTTCAAGAGGGACAGTCTTTTTTTAGAACTTTTATGCACATTTACATTTCTATATAAATCACTGTGTTTCGTTATTAATATTTATGAAAATGAGATACGAGATGTGATTTGTTATGCATGAAGTAAAGTAACAATTTATTTAATGTCTTGATCATCAATTATTCGACAAGAGAAGATATCTTATGGAAGTGATACAACATCGTACTTGTTATATTATAGTGAAACGATACACATTATTTATCATTTGTTGTTGTGTTTATGTCCGCGTCTCGCAACAGAATACACCTCTGCCCGAATTTTTTTTTGTTGATTATATCGAAGACTCCAATTGTTATTGGTATAGTCTACATTAAGGCAAATAAAATAATACAAGAATTTAGAAATGAGTTGAAATTTTTTAGTTTGAATCTCATTTAAGAGGCACCGGCACTTAGCTAAAATTGTAGCCTACATTTGCGTGTTTCGTATTTCATTTTTGTTAATATCTTTCATCAGAATCCTTTTTGAAAAATGTACGACCGCAATTCCGACCACGAATCTTAGCTAAGTGCCGGTGCCTCTTAAGTGACTGAATTGGTTATGATGTCTATTCGGTTTCATAGATGTAATATAGATGTGGATGAGCATTGAAGCTTTCAGTACAAAAGATAGTCTTTTATGAACAACAATGTGAAGTAGTATCAATAGCGACGTAAAAAAAACCGATTAGCTCTTACTGTTGCAGTCTTTGATGGATTTCCCGGATATAAGATTAGACAACACTTAGTTATGTCGAATGTTTTTTCTGGAAACAGTAACGCCCTTTCTTAATCAAGTTATGTGCTTAAGATATCTTCATTAACACAATTATTTAAAAAAAAAATGTTTTAAGTAAACCTGTTGTGAGGGGCAATATACTACACACACGGAATTTTGGAAACCAACACTTTTTCTGTTTCTGTGTTTTACTTGAGTTTCTGATTTCTGCATATAAAAATACATGCAAAATTCACGAAAAGAAAAACAGTAAACCACGAAACAGAAAATGTGTCGGCTTTCAAAATTCCGTGAGTGTAGTTAAACAATCGTCTGCGAATGATTATTTATTAATGAAATAGGAACAAACAAAGAACCGTTTCCATTTTACGTTCTTGTAGAAATAAAAAAGTTTTTCTGACTTAATGCAACATATATACGCTCTAGATAATTGAATTGAGTACCCCCTACATTATGTACGTTTGCCTTTTATTACTAAGATTTACTGATAAGATTTGATAAGAAACTTTTTTTTTGCATACAACCATTTTAAATTGTTTTCGCTTGAAAAATAAAAGTTTTGTTTTTTTGACTGGAAATAGTTGTGAAAATTTAAATCGTTGTGAATAATTGAAAAATCGATTGATTTTTAACAAAGTGAAGAAGAAGGAAGCCCATTAGAATGTGCATATGGATCATCAAAACGTGTAGACAACATAAAAGCAGTTGAACAGAAAACGAAAATGTTATCGTTTCTGAAACATTTTGTAAGCAGTAACCAATACCATCCATAAGTTGAACTAGTATTTTGATAAAATACTTAATAATGCACTTAAAGCTGAAACGTGTAAACACAACCAATATCCTCAGTTTCGACGAATATACAGATCGTTTAAATAAAAGTAGATCGACCACTTTCTTCATTGAAGCGAAACGAAGGTGTTTCTTTGGTATGCTTTCAAGCATATCAATCAGTCGATGATTACGTCGATAACAGAAATTTTCTACATTTTTCAAATTTTTGTTTAATCTAAAATCATTGCAAATTTATGTGAAGGTTTTCTGTTTGAGGAAAGGCGACATGATAAGAGCATGTAATTGTCATACCTATGATTTCTGTTATATATAGTTGGCCAGGTCGTCGGCGAAGGGTGGAGTAAATAAGATAGAGAAGATTGAGGAAACTGTTGTCATTGTCAAGTATAAATGAGATTTTGGTGGTCCTAGGAGAAGTCAATCACCAAGGCTATAGTAATCAATTTTACGGAAATGAGCATCATTTCTGCGTACCATCGTTTTGTGCTTAAAATGATAAGAATTATCAACATAACTATCGAACGATTTTTAAGACGTTCATACATGAGATAACTAATTTTAAAAATAAAACAAAGTGTCACTTAGTAACAAAAGTCAAATTCGAAAAAATCGTTTAAGGGTTCAAGTCGACAAACCTCTCCAACGAACGTATTAACAGTGTGGGGGAAACAATTTTGTAGCAAAAGTTAAATTCTCAAACTTTTCCATTCAAGTCGATAGACCTGTCCAGTAAACACACTGAGCTATTTTTCCGTATATTTGGCGCAAGACGTAGTCATCATTACTACGAAAAATTTAAACATTCCGGAAATGATCAATCGATTTGGTGCGTGAAGTTGCCAATTACCCTAATGTATCAAACGTTTCTATATTCGCGTATTGAAAAATTGTCTGAAAGCCGAACAGATGTTGTGGACATTCGAAAAAACCACTTTATTAGAGATTATGTGTTAATAATAGTTATTCATTATCCTCAATGCATTTGTTTTCTGTATTACCCTCGGTGAACTTACAGAAATTATATTTTGAACTTCGTGCCATTACAGCTGTTAGCACTGTCACTGTACCGTAGTGTCATAAAAAAAAGTTTGTTTGAAGCAAAGTCAAAAAAAAACAATTACAACTCCGACCAGTCTTAACTCACCAATATTAATTACTCATGTTACCTATTAACACTTACGTGATAAATATTTCAATTACAATTTCCGATATGAATTTGAAATAAATGGTGTGGTATTTGATTGTATTGTTATACCGAAACAGAAAAAAAAAATATTTCAATAAAATTTCGGCCCGTTACTGTTACAAAGAGACAGCCTAATAACTACAAAATTTCAAATTGTTTATTAGTTGTTGGTTGAACGGTCATCGTAGCTTATGTAAAATCTGTCATTTCTCTCTCCCAAAATTTAAAAAAATTATTGCAGTGCAATATAAACAAATCCAATATTTAATTTAGCGTGTAAATTTTTAACAGTCGTCATAATGTTTGCAGATAAATTACAAACCGAATATGTCGAAAGACGTGGAAAGTGTTCTAAATCTGTCAGTGATTTATGAAAACGACGAAGAAATTCCCGATGACGGACGTGTTTATCATTTTTATAAATATGGTGAGAGTATCGAAGATACCGCAATGAAAGTCAAACTTCAGCTAGCTGAATATCGTAAAATTTTGGAATGTTTGTGCCAGCATAGTGCAGAGCATCAGTCAATGCGTAAGAGATTAAGGTAACTAATTTTATTGCTATTGTTGTGCTACGGAAGCACTTGTGATTAATTGCTTGAGTGTTTTAGGTGTCAACTCTTGTAATTATTTTCTGCAAAACCGTTTCTAGAGTCTTCGATAGCAGATTTCTTTAAGCAGCCAGGTGATCGGCAAACAAACAACATGTTATATCATTGATACATACCTTTACATCGTAACTGAACTTGATGTGAAGTAGCTTTCGTTGAGGGGAGAACCGAGAGAACTCATTACTGGAAAATCTTGTTGTTTTGACCTTTGAAGAAAAACATTATCGTTGGCATACTATGGTCTATGTATTGTGCATTACATGTCACTCAACAGTATCGGTCATTCATGGTTTACATGAATGGGTTATCCCATTTCTTCAACCAGTGACCAGGTATTAGGACTGTCTTAAACGACCTATAGTTCAAAAAGATCCGTTACATCTTCTTATACATTACCATCGCTACAGATACAGATACTTTATTCTGGCGTCGCAATTTCTAAATATGTAAAATTGTCGAATCTATTACTTCGTTGCCATAAAAGCGATTATAATCTGTTGCTTCTTGTTTACATTATCGTCCTTGTATTTTTTCAGTGCATTGACAAAATCTATTACTTCCTTAGTTAAACCTTTGCCTATATGAGAGAACTTTAGCCAATCGTTTATTTTTGTAATCGATGCCAATAACAGATGAGTACTCCGATAGACGTTAGTGGTGTTGAATGTTGAGGTCATAACTTTAACGCACTGCTGAAATATAATTGTAAAATCCTATTTTATCTGCCTAGAACGATAATCGCACATTTATACATCTAGTGCAAAACTCTTTATCTCGATGAATCTTTTTTCGGCGTATGGCCCACTATCTAAAATGATTATTTCGCCGTCGGCTCGGTACATAAACTTTCAAATCGTCAACATACCAATTTCGGAGAGAGTTGCATAATTATAAGTTGGTTTCGAAATGTCAACATTTCGCATGTTATGTCGATATTGAATGACTTTTTACCAGTAGTGCGATTGGATTTTTCTATTCTTTACGCACTAGTGCGGTAAAACGTTTTGGTTGAAATTAGTTGTTCCAGACGATTTCAACTGATAAGAATTCATTATTTTCTGGTTTTGGGACATTTAAAAATAATGTGAAAAAGCAAATTAAAAATAATTAAGTAAATTGAAGTATGTAGCGAAGTGTAAATCAAATGACTTACTTTTAGAGTACACTCGAATTCTTCCTTCCAAATATAGTTACCTTAATTTAAGGTTCAAATTTCTTTTCTCTAATATTTACATTTTTTTTTGTATTATCTCTTGAATAATCAATTGGATTGCAATTTCTATACTATCGCAAAATTATTAAACCAATAAGTGATTGCACTTTATCGATTTGATGGATTACTGATGTCACAAGGCCTATCCTCTGAAAGCATGCCATATTATACCTCAATAAAACTCTATCCCCCATGTATTTATATAATACTTTGAGACACTGATTCCGATTTATAAAAAATAATTTTGCTGCACCATACACAATAAGAAACCTTATCAAATAAGTTAAACGAAACACAAAAAACAACCATGCTACAATTTTCATAATTATCAACACTCCTCTAATAGAAACTGGTATATTCGGTGTATATTTATTGTCGTTTACAACGTGCTCGAATACAATAATATTTTAGTATGTTATAAAGAAATCGTGTATATGTACCACACCACCTTCTACCTTTATATTGTTACCTTACAAATTGGTGTATTCATGCTATATACGACTCCAAAAGCCTATAAAAGTTTAAAAATATTTTCTCGTGATAGTCGCAATCAGACAATATTATTTATCAAATCTGCTTGTGCAATATATGTATGTACAATTGTTGTGAGACATGAGTGGAAAGACGGGAAAAATGTGTACTTAATTAAAGCAGTAATTTGCTTTTAAGATTTGTGATGTTTGTGAGACGACCAGGAATTTGTGCGGTGTTTAACGTTACAGTCTCTGTGCTTTTTAAGAATTTTTATTAAAAAGTTTGACGATGAATGTACAACGATACGGTGCTAAAACCGAATTTTAGATTTGTTTAACTTTGTCCGTGATTTGATTCAATCGATTGTTAGAAATCAACCAAAATTGATTTATTACATCGATGAATAAGAAATTGACGTTGATAACAACATTGCGGTGTAATAAATTGTGCCATTTACCCAGCCATACCACTGAAGTCAGGTGCTAAGACATTTGCCAATAAATTTATAGTGAAGCTGTGTAGATGTGAGTTATTGTATTCGCGCTGTGATAAATGATTTTCGCAATTTGCCACTTTCAAATGGTGGAGCATTTGGAAAATTTTCCAACGGTAAAACTATATTTCGTTCATTAGTCACATGATCTTTGTGGAGATACTGCGGTGTAATTTATGATCAGTGCTTATTCAGCTGCGTTTGTTGATCCTAGAAGGAAACTGATAAAGATGCTCGTTAATGACTAACTCTATCATTCATTTCGCTTGAAATAAATCCGAACAGTAACACGAAAACGAACAATAAAACGCAAACAAAATGTTGGATACATGCACCATACGAAATAATTTGACTTTAACAGTGGGTGTTATAATTGGAGGGATAACCACCATCTTGTTGATTCGCAAGGGTGCACAGCTCTTTAGGTAATCTTAAACAAATTTTTTATTTTAATCTAAGTTCTGTAATCACAAGTAAAGGAAAATCATAGAAACTATAGAATCGTTGGACATTCTAATATATAACCTGTGAGTTTACCGGTGACATACGATTGGATGAAACAACAAAATTTATCAATATATTTAAGAATCAACAACGTGACTCAGCACTATATTTTTTATATTTTTCTCCATCACGTGTGTTGACCTTCAACTTCACAAGAGATGGTTGATCGAGCAATAAAACCAACGCAAATCCAATGCGGGGTCCTGATTCGTAATTCCAAGTTTCGATAACTTTTGATAACTTCGACAAATTTTCGTTTCACCCACTTTGGCCTATGAGGGCCTCTTTTGAAAAACCAAAACCATTTTCAAAAAAATTCTTCGATTGGCTAGTGGAAGTTGATCAAAAATCGAAAACGTGCACTTTTCTTACAGAAATTTCTCCAGTTACACAAGCCGTACTGGGTCGTGTGGGGTTTCATTAGTAAGGTAGGGTAACTTTATCTTGTTTTAGGGCAAATAGGGTCTTACGGAAGTTTGGCAGCATCTACGAAGAAATATTAGCACTTAAACATTTCAGTAAGAAAATGGCATATTTTCGGTTTCTGATCACCTCCTACACAAGCTTATAAGAATTTTTTTGAAAGTGGTTTTGTCTTCAAGGGTCGAATACCTTTCTGGGCACATATTAAAAAAATCCACTGGAAAATCCACATAGGAAGTTTGAATCAGTATTCGAAAATTCTCTTGTGTCTCTTCTCACTAGGCGTCGGCAATCATTCATATCAAGACTCTGAGGTCGATTCCAAAATTTGAAGAAACGTGTAGCGTTCAAAAATGTCTCCCTTCGTCCATTCAGCTAAAAGAAATGATTTAGTCATCACATCATTGTCAGGGATTTCTTACAATGTCACATTATCATATGATATAAAAATAAACGCATATCTTACACCATCAAGGTAATAAAAAAACTTCTTCTATCACTCACTTCACACTCGAATAAACCCACAGAATTGATTCAAAAGTGATGTGTGTGTGCAAAATGTTTTCGAATTGATTTTCGTTCGAATGTTATGTACATTGTACTGTACATAAATATACATACTGTTATGTCAGTTCAAATATTGTTATGCATTTCGTAGAGCTTTTCACTTTTTCATCGGAATTTATCTCGCTGAGCAGAATGTTTACGTACTGAAGCCAGATAAAGATATACACTTTTTTGTGTTGGACGACATTATTTATTGTTACAAGTAGCAACATCATGAGAGAAAAGTGTATGCATTACAATTTTTGTGTGCAGCTGAAAAATTTCGTTATTGGTGAATCTGACTGCTATAAATTTCAGTCAACCGGTCAGCCTGAAAAAATTTATGGGTGGTGTGTGTGCGCTAACCTTTTGTAAAAGGCTTATCATTCGTTATTGACAACGACGTCAATAATGAACGATAGCTACTGTTCGTTTACACTTACAATAGAATTTATGTTAAAACAAATCAAGTGACTGATATCAAACATAACTCGAAACTTTAAACAAAAGAAGTAACAGATCGGATCTTTATATGCAAGCGATTGCCGGTTCATCATCAATTTGTAGAAATAGAAAGTAGTCGATTCAAAAGTTTCTTTTTAAACCAATATCCAAAAACTGTTAGAGCATAAAAAATTGAAAGAAGAAGATGTGTGATTTCATTTAATCTTTTAAGTTATTTTGATAGACAGTAAATTGAGTGTAAGTGACCGTTCCATTAAATGCCTAACGTGAAAATGAACACCTCATCCTCCTCCCCTAACACGCGAACACTAACGCTCTCTCATTCATTATGTCGTGTAAATTTTCCAATTAAATAGATTCTAACTGTCTAAGTGGTTGTTTGTAAACATGACCAAGCTTTTTGCTGATGCCAGAGTTACATCTCAAGTGAACAATATCTTTCAACGAATGACATATGTTTTCTAAATTATCATAGTTCATACTTGTGTAAGGTTTACACTGATTGCTGTACACTATGTCGCAAATATCCTAGAACTCTTCGTCTCTATACATCGTTACGTAACCTATGAACGTATTGAGCTTATGAATTGAATCTTGAGCGTTTATTTGGCAATATACCGAAAATGTGACTCTTTTATCAGTCAAAAATACCTGCCTGACTCATTGCGTTCAGTGAACATTATATGCCAATAAAAAACTGTTGTTAAATTTTAATGATTCAATGAAAGACACTCACTATCGAAATATACCAATTTAGGAAGCTTAGCGTTTTTAGAAACGGCTAGACACAAAACTCTAAAAAAATGTTGCAAGGTCAATAAATGTAGAGAGCATATTACGAAACGGGAACATGTTTAAAAAACTGACAATATTACCCTGTCTTGTCATATGGTATGGTTGAACGGTAACAATAATGTATAACAAAATTGCTTTGTATATTACCATCCCTATCAGAATTTTGAATGTAAACCTTCCAGTTCACTTATATATCTAGAAGCATACGACTGATGTATAGCATAAGGTTTGAATTACCCATGTTATACAAAGACAATGAAATTATATATGTAACCGTATGATACGACTACGCTCGTTCAACCGTAACGTCCAAAACGACAAAACGGAAGTTATAAACACGTTACTTGCATGGAAATGAAATAAGCCATCGGAATACGATGCTCAAACATTAATTTTATTTATTTTATTTTTACCTTTAGAGACATATATGTGTACGTGAGTGTGGCCTGTTTTGTCAGTTTTTGTTCTTGAATATACAATTTTAGACAATTTCACATAAAATTTCAAAACAGTCGCTCTCCAGTCAATTGAACATGTTACATCGCGTTACAATTTTCGCTGCAAAAACGCTGTTACAATTTTCTGATTGTCGTGTCGCGTCGCTACAATAATCCCATCAAAGAGATGGATTAGTTATTGAAACTGTGACGAATTATGTGTGTGTTATTTACTCAACGAAGAATTAATATTGTATGTACCTAGGTGTAATTCATTGTGCTGAATATTAAGTTGAGTTGAGTACTAAAACCGTCTTATTTATTATCCAATTTTCCAACGTTCAATTAAGTGCAGTTGATTGGATTAGTTGCATAATTTAAAGCACATTACTCTAAACGATATTAAAGCATCTGTAACGAAATTCTCGTTCAACAGAATATTCGGATGTTGAAGGATGTTAATGGCTGTGCTATAGCTATAAGTGATGTGAATAAAAATGATTGTCGGGATGATTGTTAAACACAGACTGTTACGATTAATTTATAAATAGAACGCTCGTCGATGATAGTGAAGTTGTAGTTACCGAACAAATTAGTGTCGTTCTTGTTATCATCATATTGTAATTTGCATAATTAGAAAATATATAGGTGATTACCATGTGTTGGTTGGTTGTAAAAGTTGTAAAGAGTTCGTCCCAAGAGATTGACATGAATATAAAATGAAGAACAGATTTTTATGTAAAAAAATTATGAGAGATGGAGCACTTAAAATTTGTAATTAACTGACTACAGCGTTATGGATTAAGTCGGAATTAATATGTGCGAAAATTTTTCCATAAATATTTAACGAACATCATCAACACGGGATGAAATAAACTGATTACACATCTCATATGAAATTCTGTGTGAGGGCAGAATGGAATTCAATTATGTTCTGGCTACAGAATCTACATTTTATTGTAGAAGGTACAGAAATTGAATTTATCACATTTAGTGTGTGTTTGCACTGAAATGGAAAAATTGAATCACCTTATCAATTCAGGTTTAGTAATCAAATAAGCGAATCGTTATTTTGTCACTGTTTAGCACACGTAAATAGTGCCACATTCGTATCTGAGCCGTTCTTGCTGTTATTTTCCGTTTTACTGGTTTCTCTCATTTCGTATGCTAATCAAATGGCAAATCAGAGAAATCAAGAATAACAGCAAGAGTAGCGTAGATACAAAAGTGGCAGTTTACGTGTGCAAAACGGTAAGTGGTATATTGGAGCAATTTAATTTTTTTAAATGAAACAAGACATATAATTTCGCTACGGAACATCTAGGTAGGCGTATATCATACGAAAACTCAGGCTATTTTTTATGAGTTCGAGGAAAATTCCTTATATTGTAGAAGTAAATGTGGCCAATTAGGACACTTTCTAGAAAAAATCTATCTGAAAATAATTTGTATTTATTTCAAAATGACTAGAAAATACAAAACACAAATCTTTGAATCTTTATCGAATCTTCTCAAACATCTTCACTCTAAATGTCAACATTCAAATTATTTAGCCAATTTATAGCGTACAACGTTACAGCATGTAGATCTTCGATTGTTCCTTGGAAGCGGTGTATCGAAAATAATGAAACAATCTCTGTCAGTAGAATAATACGAATAAAAAAACGCACGGTGGGGCTGATCGAATTTTTAATAAACATGTCCACTTCCATCTTGATTCTTTTCATAGCTGAGTTAGGGAAGGAGTGTACTATTCAACGGAACATGCTGCAATCGCAATCACTGAGCCGTTTCTGAGAACTAGGAATATCGTCCCCTGACCCCGTGGAAGTTGCTGGACCAGTGTTTGAAACTGGAATCGGTAGAGGGACAAATTCTAAGATCAACCATGTAAAAATTATTGCTCTCGGTCACTTGGTCGCAGAGCAATAAAAGCTGAAAATCGAAATTTACCTTCTTCTCGTGGTAATGTCTCCCCGACGAACCGCACTGTAATAGCGATTCTAGACGGGGTTATTGTGCCCTTTCGAATGACAATAGCAAAATTTTGAAAGTGGTCTCTTTTGGTACATTTGACATATTTCAACACGACATGCCTTGTAGAAGTGAGCCTGAAGTGTAAGCTTTCCAATGATACCAAATATGCCATGTATGATTCACAGGAAGCTATTTAGCCTAAAAATTTTGCATCACGGTCGCGGTCGGGCTGCTAGCAAATTTAGGACCATGGATAACGAAACTTACAAATAAATATTACAAATTAATGTCTTTAAATTATGTCTAATTGTCTCAGGTGAGTTATCTGACGTATAATATTTACTTATTTTTCACAACAAACATGAAAATAGAAATTTCGTTTTCCATCGCCCTAAATTTGCTAGCAGCCCGACCTCGATACAAAATCTTTAGAGTAAATAGTTCTTGCTTATGAAGTCGTGGTAAAATAATAATTGTAATGACATTCATTTCCTTTTTGTATTTTATTTTGGAATATTGACCTTTCTTTTGTAAATTGAATTTGAACGCAATAAACTTTATAATACAGTAATACAATGTGATCCGAAGTCAATCCGAAAAATATCCGATCCGATCCGAATCCGAAAATAGACAATCCGAATTCGTCGGTTCGGATCGGATAAATCTAAAATGAATCCGATCCGAATCCGAAAATGTCAGGTAATTTTTTTCGGATTCAGATCGGCTGGTGAAAGGTGATCAAAAAACGAAAACTTGCACTTTTCTTACAAAAAAATCTCCAGTTATACGAGCCGTAGAGAGTCGTGTGGGGTGTCATTAGATGTCACATGTACTATTGAGCCGAATATGGACTTATTGGTTTTAACATCTATCTTTTCTCTTAAAATCTTTTCAACCGAAGACTTACACTGTTCTTACAGAAATTTTTCGATGTACACAAAACGTACATGGTCGTGTGGGGTATCATTTGAAAGATAATTTTAACACCATTCGGCTCAAAAGTACAAGTAACGAGAAATTTTTGTAAGAAAAGTGCAAGTTTTTTTTTTATCACCTTTCATCAGCCACACAAGCTTCGAACAATTTTTTTGAAAGCGGTTTTAGTTTCTAGGGTCGAAGTCCTTTCTAGGTCCATGTAAAAAATTCCACAAGAAAATACGTCCGATTTATTAGGCTGTTTTTCAAAAGAATCCCTTTTAAAGCGTGGTTTTTATTTGCCTTTCACAGACGCAACAACACCGACAGTATAATTGCCAGGTCTATTACTTGTTTTCGTCTAACTATTTTCAATACCATTCTTCGAAAATCTGTTACTTCATAAGTTTTATCATTTGTTCTTATCATGTAAGAACACATTAGCCAGAGTTCATCGTTTGTTTTTGTTGACGCTGTCGACAACAGATGCAAGAGGTTTGATCGGACAAATACACAGTACCGTCCACCCCCCCCCCCCCCAGACACTTTGACAAAAAATATATGTGAGCGTGAATAGTGTCACACCATTGTTACCGTCTTCTCAAATAAATCACAGAATAAATCTGCCCAAATTATACCACAAAAACCAATTATTCCTCGAATATGAGTTATAAATTCAAATATAATTTATTTATTCGTACAAAGTTCATTTACATTTTTGGATATTGCCATTGAAATATGGCGCGCTTAGGTCTGTTAATTTGTATAAATATAATTTTATTTATTTTCCCTGCTACTCAAACAAAAGTAGTCCTTAGAGATTTGAAAATAACGAAAGAATTGAATTTTAATTTTTTTGTTGGTAATACCAGTCCTATAATTAATGAGTTCTTGTTTTAGTAATGAACGTTCATGATAATATTCCAATTACGTCACTCCCACAAAATAGTTATAGAACCAGGAAAGATATCAATATTATGACTAAATGCTTAAATGCCACTAGCACACTAGCTGCCACCATCGACTTCAATCACATTCACTCTACGAAAAATCCGGATACAGTTCATTATTGTTATTTCTATCATGTAAATTGTTTCGGTACAGTCTATTGTCATCGATATCATTCACTGCCGTCACAATTTTAATGAACACCACTTCAATTGCACATACCATAAACAATACCATAAAAACACACAGATTTGATTGAGCATTCGGTCCGTTGCTGACAGATATTCCAAATGGTGGTTCCATTGATGTTGATATTGTTTTAACCATTCCGAATTTCAACATAGCGAACAGGTACCACATTTAGTAATGTTAACACGGAACGATTCGAATAAGATTGGCGGTTCGAAGATGAATTAATAGTTTTTTTTTTCTTCTTTAACAAGTTTTAAATAATATAACTCGTTTTCGTACTATTTTCACTAGTCATGTTTCAAAGTGTTGTACATATGAACCATGCGGATTGTTTATAAACAACAACAATTTTCGAAATCATCAACGCAACATATATAGAAAACAAGTCGAACTTTTTTTTTACATTTTTAATGTGATTATGCAATTTTTTGGTTGTTTCTTTTTTAGCTTATGCAATCAGCGTTATGCTACACTTACATTTATATGTATACAAAACGAACTTCTGATATTTGCACACTCTGAGAACACAACAACTGAGTTTGATTAGAGATCAATACTTATCTCCAAAATTTCAGTTTGATTCAATGCGATGATAGGTGTATATCACACAGCACAATTTGATAAAACATCTTTCGTACAATCTCTCACAATCATAACCAAGCTTAGACCGAATTGCGAGTTAATTGGTGTGTTATAAAAAGTAAAAGTAAACCTCACTGAACGATGCAAATATGAGTGTGCAACACGAAATAAACACAGTATCGTCAACGACGTCTTTCTGGTATACAAGTTTTCTTCATTTGGGTTTCATTGAAAGAGTGGTGGGTCGGCGATCGGAAGTTTTTGTAGAATTGTTTCGATGGTAAAACGTATTATCATTTGGGTCAGTATGCAAGGCAGTGATATGTGTATGAATGAATTGTTTGTATAAATGAAAATTTATGGTCAATGAGGCATTATTACTAGGTGTAGACGTGTAGTAGAACTGTTGTACGAGATTATTATCGTTCATTCAATTTCTTAGAATGATCATAATGAAAACGAATGAAGTCGAATGTTTTTATAAATAACATAAGTGAGATTGTTACGTGCTGTACATCTGTTATGTATATAATGACGACAGAAATAAATAACAAGCTCTGACTAATGTGCGTTGCTGCAATTGCGAAGAATTCGCATCAATCCCTTGAATTGTCTTACAGATATTGTCAACCGAATTTGTGTGTAAGTCTACCTCAGCTGTTGTTTCAGCTGGTCCACCCAGCCAATCACAATCTTATGTATACTTAAAATGCTCTTCTACTTCCATGTGTGTACGTGTGACTCTGAAACCCATATAAAGACGAATAAGCAGAGTGTTTGGTTATTGTATCAGCTGGTGAAACAGCTTGTAGCTTGTCACTAGGGTCCTCTTCTAATTGCGTTTTAAACTACCATGATAATGGATATAAACTGTCATGCATTAAATTTCCTTTACTTTTAAGGTCACAATACTCGTCCTACCACTCAATAATTCATCAAAAATTTCTTCCACAGCAAAATCACCAAACGAACGATTGCCGAACAGACTATAAATAAATGTCTCGTGTGCAATGTTCCAATAAATCTGGACAAGACGTCCGACTTTGTGACTTGTGATACTTGTAAGCAGTCGCCTATCTGCAAGAATCTTCATTGTGCCATATGGAGCGATAAGTCAAAAGTTTGGAACTGCAAACTTTGTCGAAGTTATTTGCATGGTTCCAGTTCGGCATGCGATTGGTTGATATCACAATTAAATGAGAGATTATTGCAGGGCAAAGACAATGAGGATCACAGTAAAATTGTCTGGTCAAGCAACGATGGTGAGATTGCATTATTACCATACGAGTGGTTGATGGATATTGATTGAAAATTCCATTACAGATAGTGCACCGTTAATACCATTGGAACAACGGGAAAAAGTGCGTGAATTCGTTGAAGAACTGGTGTCGACTTTAGTCGGTGGGACTATAGATAATGCACCAGTTGGCCAGCTATTTGAGAACAAAGAATGTAAGTCATTTATCACATATCGATTTAGGATATGGACCAATTGTCTCTGAGTGAACAGAAAAAAATTTAAACCAAAAATCCTTCCAAACTGCTTTCAGATTTAAATCTATTTTCAAATTATCATTCGAAATTAAGTAAAAAGTTGTATAATCTGGAATTATCGATTCGTCATATGTTATTCGGTGAGTTTGCACCTTCAGCAACACTTAATGTGAAAGCACGTAGCATCGATTTCTTTTATAGTACACGTTTGCACGTAAAACCATAACCTAAATTTAAGCAAAAGAATAAGTTTTCTTGAGATTGCATTTATGAAGATGCTGTAGTAGAGATCGACTGAAGATACTACAACAAAGTTCCAGAAATAAATCGGTAGCAATAACTCGCGTGTCAACTTTATTGCACGACCTGAAATGAATGTTCTGTTTAATTGGAACAAATTAACCACACGCTTTTCGATGCATAACTGTTTCAGCACCTTACTAAATGAATAACAGAAGGAAAGGTTGAATGGGTTTCTAACATGCGACAGTACAAAGAGTGTTGTTCTAACAAATAATTTTTTCTTTTCAAATCTATAGGACCAAAAAAGTTTCGATTTTTCATATAACGCGTAAAATGTACCGGCTACATTGAAGCTCACGCGAGCGGTTAAAATACACTTTGTTCACAATGTTAAACAAGAAATTATAAACTTTCTCCGTAAGGGAATAGCTTTGGTTCTTGTTGCATCCTTTAGTCATTTTAATTCGATTTAAACTTAGAGATTGACAATATTATACAAGTGTACGTTCAAATGTAGTCACGTTCTTCTTCGCGTACGCGAGTGGTAAAGTACACACTCTTAACACCTACTTCCGCATTCATGCTTTCGAATATAGGTCAAAGATAGAGATTATTGGTTAGAAGAGATGTCGAACAATTATCTGACGATGTGAAACTTAGGGGTCATTCAAATAGTGCGCATGCCAAAATCTATGATTTTTAGACCCTTCTTCCCCCTCTGCACGCTGTTTTTCATACATTGAAATGTATGGCAGCATGCTTTTGTCAGACCCCCCAAAAAAGAGTGCGCAATGACCTGACTCAATGAAGGTAGACGTCTTTGGTCTTTATACTTTGAACGTTGATTTTCTTTTTTTGTGAGGACTCATGAGCTCACTATCTCTGACTCATTAAATGAAAATTTCTGAAAATGAAAATTCACTACTGGACATGAGGAGTGAGAGAACGATTCACCGTTTCTAAATTGTAAGTCAACTTGCTTCTGGCTGTAAAGAAGTTCCATTTATCTCCATTGAAAAGGTTGAACTTTAAACTGTTTAGACTCATTTTGAATTAACTGAATAAAAAATGCATAAGACCTTATAGTCCATGCAAGGTTACGACGCATTGAAATTGAAAAAAAAAATGCAGCTCAAGCAATTGCAGTTAATAATGCAGGTTTCAACTAAGTAGTGAACATGGTCAATCATTGACTAAAGTTCAAGTGCAGCAATCACATATTATCGTTTAGATATAAACTATCGATACCAGTGAGTAAAACGTATTTCGCTAGCTAAGTAACTGTTTTAACGAAGAAATTTTTGTTTTCTTTCCGAATTTTTATTGTCAATTTTTGTTTAGTTAAATTAGTTGCAACACATTAGCAACATTAATTAGTTTTGGCATCCGTATCGTACCCGAAATGAAAACGAAATGAATATGTTGCGCACAATTCGTTTCAATGTGTGAAATGTTTGAAAAACAAAAAAATATTATCACCAACTCATTAGTTGATAAAATGTAGAAATATTTGTTGATTACAAGCTCTTATCAATCGATTGTGTATTATGAATGGTATATGCTCTTTGTATACTTAATATATTTACCGTTGAGCTTTGGCAATTTGTGCTTCTTGGCAATTTATTTTTTTCTGATTCTTTCGCTCTCTTCTTTTCGTACATCGTTGATATTTCCACGTTATTAGTCAAATTGAGTATCGGTGCGTGCAGTGTATGTAAGAAATTATGTAGTTTTTGAGTGCGACCGTGAAATTATAGTAATTTCATTCATGAAAGTAGTGCCGAATCGTAGATAAAAAAGTAAATAATTGCAATGGCGTTGTTGCCATGATTTGGTCAAGTGATACGAATTGGCTGTGTGTTTATATGTCTGAACAATTTCAATGGAAATAATTCCACAATTGTAAATTGAATTGCATCATTATTGTCTTACAAATATATTTCTCGAGTGCCAAAAGAATATTTTCATTCAATCTACTTGTGAATTATTGGAACATTTAGCTTGAAATCGTAATTGAAATTCGTAAAAATCATTTCTTGTGAGATACAAAATGGATATCGATTGGATGTATTTACCAATATGTTATGCTGTTGCAGCTGGAATACTCTACACTTTTGTTTATTGGATTGAAGTTGTCTTAGGTAATGTGGGAAGATAAATAAATTCACATCAGTCATGGGTGTAAGGCTATCCATTTTCATGATTTACAAAAGAAGACTCAAGTGCGGTTTAACCCTTCAGCAACGGCAAGCGTAACGATTACAAAGATTATAATCTGGTACCTCACTTATGTTCGAGGTACCGACAAATGTTTGATACAAAATCTGTTACTTCATTCTGATAAGTATACACTTCGATTTATAAGACCACGTTAGCGAGAGGTCTTCGCTTATTTTTGTCGTTGCTGTCGATAAGATATTAGCAACTTCTGAAAGATTAAAGCTAAACTGATCGACACTGGTGCATTAATGACATAAATTTTAGAATTATCATCTACAGAGAAACTTACGTTTTTATTTGTGTGTAGTCAACGAAAAACCATCACTTTCGGTTATCAGTGTAGTTACGAATGTTTTTTTAAGCCAATGACTCATCAATTTAATATTTAATACCACCTTCAGAACGCTTACAATTACAACGGTAATTTTGCTTTTTTCGGTCTTCATGTCGAAAAAAAGTCTCGATAAAATTACCTGTCCATATCATTTGCCATTTATATTAAAAAAAACAACAAAAATGTTGTAAAAGTCTTGAAGATTACAAAAATACTGTAGCGTTAGTTTTAGATTCTTTTCATAACTTTACAACATTCAGCAATACTCATAGTTTTATCTTATCGTAGAGACCTTGATTGTAACGCTAGAAGATTTCGTTGTATTCATCGATGTTATTTATTAAGGGATTTATTTCTACCGAATGGTGTGTAACTTCAACACTAACCTTTGTTCCAACAGATTATAAGCTGGAAGAGATAAAATTATTACACGTATGTTCTGTACGTCATTTGGTATATTTTTTCAGTATATTTGTGAATTATGGAATACCTGACACGAATTATACTGGGATGGGACTTTAGTTATTTTTATCGTGACTGAACGCTTTTCGCAGAAGAATAGCTTATTTTTGAGATTAGATTTCAATTGGACTGTGTTGAATTATTCATATCTTCTTAAACCTTCACAGACGGCTACCATATGATTAGGATATTTATCGAATATTTTACTTGAGTCGGTCTAAATATTTTCAACAGACTGAAAATATATTACTTCATTTGTTGTAAAATGAATTTTGTTATTTGAGACGACTCTGGTGCTCATTATACAGTAATAACAGTTGATAGCTCCTCACTGGGTCTATTTTAGGGAATCGTAGTGCTAAAATTTACCAAAGAACCTTTCATTACCTTCAATTCCAAAAAATCGTCCCTGTCTCCATAATAAAATTCCTGATTTTCATTTTGTATAAATTGAACGTTCGTCTTTCGTTTAGGTCTACCAACTGGCGAAAATGAAACAGATACAATTGATCAATCACACACAAACCTCAAACACTTGGTTGAACGAATCATCGAAGAAGTGTTTAAGATTCCAGAACTGTTCGATCATAGCGGAGTACCTAAAGAACCACAACGAATAAGTCTACCTCAATTTGATCCGAAGAAATATGAAGAACTGTTGGCAACGGCTGTATTGAATAAGGTAGGTAATCTACTGATCTTATGTTATGTTATCTACAGAAAAAAGTAGAAGGTCAAGTGTTCAAGATGCAAAGTCATTAGTCGCACGAAAACGAAATTTTTTGTTTTACTCTCGATTTGTGTAGTTTATGTATTGTTGATTTTCGACCCGACGGCATGAAAAGGTTGCCATTTGTGATTAGTTATGTTATATACAGGTACCATAGGTCTATAATAAGTGTATTAGGTAACTCAAACTCCAATTCTATGTTTCTTGTAAACTCTGCTTCGATGCAATGTAATTGAAATTTTCTTATTCGCCTCCGTCGACGTTCAACTTTTGCCCCATATCTTAACTTTCATAATAAAACTGAAAAGTTCAGCAAAAATGTTATTTGAATTAAATATTGATGACAAGAACCTGTTACACTATAATATGCTTAAAACACGTTTGCAGTTACGAGATTAAAGAAAATCGATGGACTTTTCTCTTTGTTTTTGTCTTGACCTTTGACTTCGTTTCTTTACGCTTATCACGTGTATACCGTATACCATAAACGTAAATAAAAACGTATAACGAACAGAGCACAAAAGTTTTCAGCGATACAATGTTTCCGAATTATGCGTCTCGATGTTGCCCTATATTCGACAAACTACGGGAAGAAAATTAAAAAACTTCGGCAGGTGTGTCTATAAAACTTTTGCAACAAATAAATGTTAGAATTTCTAAGCAGATTTGTTGTTGATGTTATCGAGTTCCCACTATCTTAAACAATGCGACACGAAAGTGATTTTATTTACTTTATTAAACGATTCGACGAAATGTTTTTTGATAAAATCAAATTCAATTAGGAGTTGGCAGAGTTTGGTGAGTGTATCAAACGATGTATGAATTCGGGACAAATAATTTATTAACAACATACAGACAATACATCTACTTAGGTACCCGCACATAACTCATTGGAATAGTTATTTACGTATCTGTTGTGGACGGTAGATTTTAGGCAATTTCGCGAGTTCTAGTCCGAACGGAGTGACAAGCGAAAGTGCCAAAGATCTACCGTTGACGACAGATACGCATACAACCTTTCATATAATGGGCCGACAACCGGAGAAAAATCCCGAAACTCCCTTATTTTCGGCTCAACAAGAAAATTGTGTCTGATTTAGGTACAGTCACTTTTCATATGGGGAAAGTTTTATCTCTTTAACCGTTAGTATGTGACACAGATAATTCTAAGAGTAGCTAAATTGAAAAAGAAAAGGGAACGTCGAAACCGTAATATCGACATCAGAACTTTCTCGTTCTTAAGCAAGAAAAGGGTTCGGCTTTGTATTGGTAATGTTCTATCTATCTATCTATCGAAATAGTAATATCACCGAGAAGGTGAAAATAAACATTTCCGGGCAATATTATCACTCAGAGATGATATTATTGATCAAAAAAGCGATCAACATCCCCAGAAAGAAATAATAAAATCCTTTAGACGATATTATTGCCAAGAAATTATCACCTGCACAGTCATATCACCCTGGGGTATATTGTCACACACAATTTTGTGGGAAGAATAAGTCCAGATATGAATTTTCGGCACAATTGTTGAACCGAATTGAATGTTTGCGTTGATATTCAGCAACGTTCACTTAATTGTTCTAATTCTTTTTTGCAATGCATAGATATAACAGCGTGTAACATAAAATTAGTATCACAATTGTGACTGTTTACGAAATTATTTTATGGCTTCATTTATTTTCTTCACTGCGGTTGGTTACTTTGGCCAAACATACATCAGTTTGTGGCTTGTTCCACCAGTTCAATATTCTGATAAAGAGGAACGCTTTGTCGATATTTTCAATAATAAAATTCGGAATAGATTGTAACGGGAGCATAGCACACAGACTTCTATTTTAAAAAAAAGGAAAATGAAGTTGAATCAGATCGTTAGATAAAAAAAAAATCTGTTTCCCAAAAGAGAATGTACCTATTAAAACAAGTGTAACCTTCATTTTATTTTCTAATTTGTCCATTATCGAATTTGTGTCGTCTCTCTTTTCAGCTAGTTGAATCATACAGCTACGAAAGAAGATTCGAAAATAGTTCAGGAATTCACTCAGGATCGGACATTGATGGAAACGTACAAAGCATTTTGCAGAAAGCTCAATTAGAAACTTTATCAACAAGCAGCTCAAATGAACCGAGAAGTGATAGCAGCAATTCAGTCAGCTTAAACGATCAGCCAATGTCGTTAACCGTACGCATAATTTCGTTTTTTTTTTTAATTTCTTCATCAAAAAATGCTTTTGCGAATTTTAGGCAACCGATTTCATTGGTAATTTGTCACGGGAAAATTCAGTCTTCTCACCAATCGATTCACCGCCCCAGACTCCGCGTAGCGTTGGCAGTGACGAGGAAGCCTATCTGAGCGATTACATACAGAAACATAAAGTGCCATTGCCAGGAATCGATGCACACGACTCTGACAGCTTCGATGAGGATTATCAATCAGTAAATTCGAAAGATACCGAAGGAAATTGGCAAGAAAACTGGCTGTTCAAGAAGCGCAAATTGAAAAATGAAATGAAAAGCGACATTGGAATGCTGGTACCATCTCCGATGGAGGATGTGAAAGCTTTGATCGGTGATAAAACAACAGATGAGGTAAGTGACCTGTCGGAGGCAGGTTCAGACATAGAAGATGAGGAGAATGGTCCGATGAATGGTAGAAGAAGTGCTGACTTACCGCATGCATTAGTCGAAAGCAAGACAATTATTGGAGGGAAAAATGATTTCGCAGCGTTTCCGAATGCAAAAACCATTGATGAGCTGTTACAACCGGATAGTTTAGTGTCCACGCAGTCCGCCGAATCAGTTGATGTTCAAAGTCCTGTCATTATGGAAGCAAAAAATGACTTGATTTTAATGAACGATTGCGATAGCAGGCCCATCATCTTGCATGTGAAAGAGAAACAGCGCAATGGCAGTAAATCAATTGACGATAGTCTGATTAATGAAAGAGCTTGCGTTCAGAATGGATCGAGTCAATCTGGTGTCAATCAATCCGCAAAACCCACTTCAAAAGATGCTTCAATTACTAAAGGCAGTCTATTTGATGCAGAAGGCGTAGACCCACCTGTTCCTACTCCAAGGTAGATCCGATATAGTCGTATGAACTAGAAGTGTAACTAAATTGAACGTTTTTTCAACAGGAAAAAGTCAAAATCTTTGGAATCAGCTAAAGAAACTATTGCTGTCGAAGGTAGTATTGCCTTTTCTTAGTTAAACTCTAAGTACTTTAGCATGAGCATACTAAATTTACTAACAAATCTGAAATCTCTGTACTAATTTACCTTAGTTCCAACCCAACCCACAATACAAGAGAGTGGTAGTCTTCCTGACAACAACACCATTGTGAACCAAATTATCCGCGAGTTCGACTTTAGCGTGGAAGTCGATAAATTGTTAGGAAATAAACCACAATCGTTGGATGATGAACTTCTCGACTCATCAATTAACGATATCTATGATAGCATTGAAGGCGATCCGACACTCGATTATCAATCTCTAATTGCTGAAAACGAAACTGTCAATACTGCAGTCGTATCAACGAGTCCTGAGATAATTTTAGAAGCTAGCAACCTATTAATCGAGGACTGTTTTACCGAAACAACTCAGGAAATTTCACAAGACCAACTGGAAAATAATCGTTTGAGTTCGTTGAATTTTATTGAGCCAACTTCAGGCCCATCTTCCAACATTTCCAGTGAAAATTATATTTGCAAAGTTTCACCAAGCGAATTTGATTTATCAGTAGACAGTGCGCTGCAACCTAAATCCGACATTTTTGATGTTATTGCTACCAATGGGGTTGAAGACAAAAGTGTACCTCAAGCAATGTATATCAGCAGTAAGCCAGCATTGATTGCTGTTGAAATCGCCACGCATGATACATCGACCGTGCAGGTGATCAATGATGATAGTGAGAAAAAGGAACCGGCGACCTCCATCCCAACTTTGATTATATCAAATATTTGTGGTGATACACCTCCGCCCACAGCGGCATGTGATGATGACATGTCGTTGAAACCAAAAAAAGTTTTAAGAGCTCAGGACTCACTCGAGCTGCCACCGGATGATCGAGAGAAATTTGAACCCACGAAACGAGTCGATTCTTTTGATTTGAAAGATGTTGATAGAAAGATCGATGATAAATTGGAGATTGATGTCGATTCGGAAGTAAATGGTATGAAAAGCAACACTGATAAGGAACTTTCAAATGCAATTACTGATCCGGAACAAACGTCCGAGGAAGACTTCGTTATTGTCACAGAGGAAGAAGTGAAAGCTTTGAAAATCGAAGAAGAAATATTGCTGAGCACCCAAGGAGTTGGTGACTCTTTAACTGAAACGAAACCTGAAACTGAAAATTCGATTACTTCAGCATATAAAGATTCAAACGAAAACAAACTGGAAAGTCCCAACGAAAATATCTGTAAGGATTTGATTCAAACGAATGAACCAGAACTGATGCTGAAGCAATTCTCGACTAACCAATCATCCGGTGAAATTGATGAAAAACACACAACTGAATTGTCGGTCCAACCAGAATCGAATGAATTCATAGTTATGAACACTCGCAAAATATTTGAACTGCCCTCCATTCCTGAGTCAACTACTCAAACCAATGAAATTGAGAGGCCTTCCGCTTCTGCTGTGACTTACACCACTTCCAACTTATTCATATCTAACCAAGAAATCATCTTAAATACTAACCCATCTACTAACACAATACACTCAGACGAGCATGGTCCTTTACCAGGTGCATATTGATAGCGGGCTATTTCTCCCCAGTTATCTAATTTATTATTCTTTAAATGAACCAGGTTCGATTGCTGAACGTGAACACCTTAAATGGATGAATGCTCAAGTCGATATTCCGAACAATCCATATTCCGCTGAAGCACTGCAAAGGCGACTTAGTCAGACGAAAAGTCCAAGTAAAGTCATCGATATCAACCTTGCATTAGCAGCTAAGTCCATTGAGCTTGATGAAGATGTAACTACCAAAGCCGACAATGGTAAGCCACTGCAAATTGTTTTAGGCGCTGGGGAGCCAGATCAATTGAGGTTAGTACTTTACCTAGTTGAATGTATCAATGATTGATTGACTTGACGTTTTGTCTGAGTTACTGTAGCAATAAATATTCACTTACCTAAATTGTTACATTGAATTAATCTTACAGGTACGGTCGCGATTACTACATAAATGACTCGAAAGCAGCAAGTGGAACACGCAAGAAAACATCGTCAATCCAACGGTATTCCAGCACCGATGAAGATAATGTGAGTGACCTTGATCAGTATAAGAAAAACGAACCAAAATCCGATCCTAACCAACGCAAAGCAATCGACTACTGTTCCATTTTTAACAATTATCAATCAAATCCAGTGAAACGCTCGACTTCCCTTAACTCTTTGAAACGGTACAAAAACTCACGTTCTTCCGACGATGAACGGAGCGTAAAATCAATGACATTTGGATCAAAAAACAGGCCGGAAAAGACTAATTCAAGTTTCGAACTTCCACCGGAAGTTATAAATCAACTTGAACGACACTCATTGCACGGCAATCTAAGAAGAGACAGTTTTCGATCACGAAATGGGACGAAAAATTTCGTTTTAAATCCAATTTTTGATGAACGATTTGAGGCGGAAGGGGATGATGAGGTGTTTAGTAAAAATATTAAAACTGTCGATACTGATCAGGACGAGGATCATGAAAATGGTCTAAGGTTACAGCCACCGATTGCTGGTGATTACATTGAGACCGTTTTTACCGATTTAAAGAATCTAGACAACGGTAAATCGTCAGGACCGAATACTGTGAGAAGATCTAAAAGTTTTCAATCGAATCAAATATCTAGTCATTGGTAGTTAGTAGAATACATAGAAACCATAGGATAGGGCATGGGAAACGAAATTAACTTAATCTAATGAATTACTGGCTCAATATAAAACACACAGAGAATGGATTATTGTCTATTGCACTGCCAGGTCACTTAAAATCTTAAATTAGTTGTAGAGAAACTACTACAGGTCACAAATACGTTTAGTTTTGTACATTTTCATTTGAATGCTATCATGTCTTATCGATAACGACTTCAGGAAACAGGAATACACAAGAATGTGGTCTTGAAGCATGCTCAAAAAAATTAAATAAAAGATTTGAAGTCAATCTTTTAAAAACTTAGATAAACTAATGAAGTAATAGATTCAATATTTGAACTCTTGATACACTTTCCGTCTGTCAAAGGTTAACAGAAAAGAAGCTAAGTGATTTTTTCTTATTAAAAAACAGAAAACTACAATTTATTGAGAAATCTGAATCGTTTACCGTTGCACATAAGACCTGGTCGCACAATTAATATAATGTAAACATTGTATCATTAATCGAGAATAAAAGGCCATTAAATAAAGCAGAATCATAAAAGTGGTTTTAATTAGTGTGAGTTTTGTCTAATGTACCACAACAATTTCGAAAATTAAACACTTTTAAGCAAATTGCGGTAAGTTTCCCATTTTTTTAAATTTTAATTTTCAATGTTTTTAATTCTGCTTTTGTGGCTACTTTTTTGTATTTAAAATCTAAAAATTGATCTATTCGTTGTTGTGGTACTCTATAACTCTACTAATAAAACCATCTTTTTGATGTATCATTTCACAATAGTTGATCATTCTAATTTAAAAAACCACATTAATTTGGATGAAACACCGTTTAAAACGGAAAATTTAGTACCTTTCAATATGTTGAAAAGGTTTACATTAATTCATTCAAATCATTTTTATTCAATGAAGGAAAATTTACTCGTCAAGACTCTATCCGATTCACCTATGAAACTCTATCAACAAAACTCGTCGTTATGTATAATTTTGATTTGTAGCATTTACACATATTCATCTTCAATTGATTTGTTCCACTGAATGTTAACTTCCCATCAGTCCCAGCTGATGCACTCATTTTTAATGTTCAATGTAGTGGCAAAAGCTCTCTGTTGTTGATTGTAACTAATTGAAAGTGATTTTTCCGGTAGTGTGTTAGTAAGTGCTCAAATTAAAGGGACAAAAGAAGAAAGAAGTGAAAAAGGAAATTTTCGGCTAATGGTTCTCTTAAATAGTAAATAGTACGATTTGAACATTTTACAAACGGCAGTGACATGGCGATGTAATAATCGAATCTATTGCTCCGTTTGTTCAAAATGTCGCCTAGTGTTTGACACGATATTTTCTTTACATACTTTTGTTTTCACTCGAAAGGACGAAAGGGGTTCATTACAACTCTAGGGATGAAAAATGAATTCACGTCGTAAGTGCGCCTTCAATTTCAAAATATACCGCGTAGCATGTCATTTTAACGCTTAGTTTTTGACATTAATTATATGACGTTAGCATTATTTTGTCCAACTGTCAGTTGTAAATATTTAAATTTATAGCGGACTTATGGTGTGAATTGACCTTAAGCTCAAAAGCATTATAAGTACCCATTACAGAATTCGGGATAAAAATGCCAAGTCTTGTTTTAGTGTGTTTATTGACCTTCGTCTCTGATCAACAAAATGTACATGAAAACACTACTTTTCATCTTTTTATCTCTAGTCATGTAATATACTTCGTTTGTTTGAACACAATGTCTCCCTGTATAAGACCACATTTACCAGAGGTCATCGCTTCATTTGTCGTTTCTGTCAATAGCGGATGATTAGATGTTTTTGAAAAGTAGGATGTGTGGTTCATGATGCAAATGTAGCCATCGTATTTACTATTATTCCAGTTTTCAAAACTTCGCAATTCCATTTGGGTTCTATGCTATGAATGATAATACACAATTTTTAGTGCAAATACCATATGGCTACACTTACATCATGCACCACACATTTTACCATTTTTAGCTATGACACAAACAATTCCGGACATAAAGTGTGACGATCAAGATATACAGCGCTTTTCATAATATTATAGAAAAGCCAACAATATACAGCTATGTGTGTTGTACTACACTTACGTTTGTGTATATCGTTCCTCTTAAACCGGCTACACTCAACCCACATTTGAGGTTATTCTCTAGCAATAATTTAATCTAAAATTGATCTATAAAAGACATTCCAATCGGTATCGGGTATTGATTGGGGGTGAATATGGCCATGTGGTCGAGAGCTAGCTACGTCGAAAGCGAGTTGAATGTCTAAATGACTATTGATTTTAAAACGTATACTACAACCTGTGTATGTGTAGTATGATAATGTGCGGATGGTATATTCATGTCACACAATTGGTGTCGGTAAAAACTCATGGTATTCCAATTCAAGATTGATATCGAGGTCCACGACAATTAAAACTTAAATTTTCATATTGCCAAGAGTGACTTGCGATGAAGAAAATGGAATGAAGAAATCGTGTTGAAACAAGTTAATTGACTTTAGTGATTGAAATGTTAATTTCGCTCTCTACGAACCCTAAGCAAAGTTTGGTTGACCTTCATTTATGCTCGTTCAAAACGTTATCTCGTCAAAGAAACAAAACTACAATACCGAAATCATGGATCGGGAAATACTCTTCGGTTATCGACAATGTAATATCCGGCCATCTGATGTGTTTTCGTACACTTTTTATTGTGTCCCAAACCGACATGGACACATCCATTTACTTCAAACAGTACTTAATCTATATTCCGAACGTAACACCCTTTGAATAAAAAAGAAAGGTTTTATCATTCGCCACACTATTTGTGTGAATGGAAGAGCTATAAAATAGAGGAAAAAAAATCATTTCTACTATAGTTTCCTCAGTACCCCATGTATTGTGTTTCTTATGGATTACCAATTGTAAATGGTGCTTATGTTGCGGCCTCTCCAACCATTACTTTTATTGAGGAAACACAGTCAACGATATTTCTCCGTTCTGTGTATTATTCAGATTAAAGTTTCGTTTATTTCGGTTTTTTTTGTGTGTATATAATCATGTACAGGTCTCCTATCAAGTTGTATCAACAGCGATATAAAATGCACGTATGTGGAAAGATAACAAGATAAAGTGTTGTTCGGTGTATCGATATCAGCGAAGTATTGCTGTTGCGAAAATCTAATACATAATTGAATCATATATCGGTCTGAAAATATTTTTTTAATTGTTTCAATAAGCCGCACAGAGCGTTCAGGTATTACACGATATCTTCGTGCAATAATTTTTAATTGTTTGATTGTAAGGGCGTTGGTTTTTTTGCATTCGAGTCACTTATCTTCTTCGAATTACTTAATTAACAGAAACTAATTTTAAATTGGATTATCAAACAGATATCATCAAAGCCGACAACACCTGACTCTGACGTCTTTACAGCAAGAATCGTTCAAATCAGAGACGATCCAGACCAGACGAGTGACGATTCAACCAAACTTAAACTATCGATTACTGATCGATTGTCGGACAACAGTTCATCGTTATCATTGCAAAGCGATAGTGTCCAGAGTGACGATTCTGAAACACGAGTCTACGATCTACGCAAGAACGAGACAGCTTATTTGAGAAGTGATATAATTCGAACGAGTCGTATTCCTGTCGGAGCAACTACTACACCTCCTCCGACTCCAATTGACGGTGAATCGCTGCATAAAAACTTGGATCAATTTTTTGCTATACAGCAGCTGAATCAGCTGAAGAAATCAGAAGAGGAACAGGAAGCAACTAGTCAACAAAAATCACAAACGTTTCACAGCGGACGAGGAGTATCGAAGCCCTTGTCACCAGAAACTTTGAAGTTTTTTACACCGAAACCAAAGCCAGTATTTACTTCAAAATTTAAAATGGAAGAAACGGCACCAATTAAACCTCTAATTTTGGAGCGTGAAGATGCAGTAAGACTTATTGCCACTCGACGAAATTTCTGACAATCTCCTCTAATTCGTTTGGATTTTAGATTCCACAAAATGGTACAATCGAAAAGGGGGTCATAGAGGAAGATGTCATTTCATCACTTCCTTCGGTCAAAGCTCTGGCTAAGAATTTCATCGAGCCTTCTACCGAAACTACGAAGCAGCCAATTCAACGGCCAAAAGTAAGTACATTTTTTCGTGCTTCAAAGCTGATTCCATTCTGGTGTAAAGAAAGCCAAATAATTTCTTTTTCTTGTATGTCTTTCACTCAGATACGATATGTTAAGGTAAAATTGCTCGTTTATAATTTTTATTAACGACTCACAACCGATCATTTAAAGTGCACAGTCGACTAACCATCTGTGATACTATTTAGTGAAATATCTAACATAAAACTTGTTATTGCACCACGACTACAAAAATAAGTGATGTGCTTTGGTGAAGTGTTTCGTAGTCTTTCAGAAACGGCTGATCTATTATCGACTGTAGTAGCAAAAAATAAGGGATTATCCGGATTATCTCTGATTAATCTGAATGAACTTCATTTAATGAAGTAGAAGATTTTGCCTAGGGATATGACTGTCGTTTCTGAAAGGGCTACTGCCACAGTATGTATTGAAAATGTAGACACTACATTGTAGCCGCTTATACGATACGAGCTATGATTTATACTTTCTTTACCACATATTTCACCACTTTTCTTGTGATTCCCTCAGTCTCACACATATGCATAAGCAAAGACATAATAAACACTCGCATTTTTGGAAGTTTTCCAATAGTCTTCATAGATAAAATTGAATTACTTTGTTGCAATAAATAAATATTGAATGAATAACATCACAGTTTATCTGAGTGTGAATTAATTTGCCTATCGTAAGATGGTCTTATCGCTTTAACAAAATTTCAGACATTCGCATGGCAAGTATCAAACGAGATTGGAAGCAATACCAATGGCCATACAAAAGAACCATCACCTGATTCCTATCTTCCAAACTACGAAACAAGATATCATCCCGTGGCTCCGGGGCACAGTATTACCGCTAGAAGTCTGTCGACAAAGTTCCGCGAAGAGCTAAAGTAATGAAAAGATTTTTTCTCAAAAATAAAATTTTTAATTGGGCGCTAATTGATGATGCTTGAAAATTCCAGACACTCAATATCCGATGATGCATCGAATGGGTCCGATAATATTGAAATTGTGGAAAGGGAACATTCACCGGATCGTCCGCCAAGTCCTGTTTTACTCAAAGGAATATTCAAAGAGAAAATGTCTTTTTTCCAGAATTTAGAAAATAAGTAGATTGTGAAGAAGGTATAAACGTACATAGAGTTTGAGCTTTTACAATTTTCGAAAGAAAATCTATTGTAACAAAGCCCAAAGTCACATTAGTCACATATTAATTTGTTACTGTTTTAACCAAAATGTTTGTGCCATTGAAAGAGGAGGAATATTCGAAATCGCATTCAGTATATTTCAATTATTTTATTCTTTTTGATAGTAAAAATACCAAAATATATTTGTCAAAACGGCTAATATATAAAATTTATCTTGTTGAAGTATGAAAATATAAATAAACCCTTTTGATGTATACTTTATAAATATTCAAATGGAATGTGCTCCTGTAAAAGAAAGAGGAAAACCAGTATCAACAGGTCAATGATTTGATCAAATTAATTTTTTTGTCAACTTTAACAATTAAAATTTAAAGAGAAATTCAAAGATTTTGTTTTCTTTATACCACAGTACTGAACCAATTACTTGAACAGAGTTTTTTAACAGTAAATCGGTCCCTCTTCTCATATATCCAATAGCGACGCAGTGTCATTATACCAACATTAAAATATTACATATTGTCATGAGTGAAGACTTGTCCGTGTCGAGCAAGGTGCTGAAAGAACAGGTTAAGACAGTCACGAAGGCGGATGACACCGAAAGTGATAAACATGTTGTGTGTGAAATCAACTTGAAGAAAATGTTTTTTAGGATAATTCGGAATTTCGTTTTTGTTAAGTTGCCTTTTTTATATAAACTTCGTAGCCGCTGACGCAATTTGTGTGTCACCGCCTTCGTGATCAACTCAGAGTTGTCTTAACCTGTTCTTTTACAACCTTGGAGTCGAGGCCAAAAAATTTTGACTACTGTACTGCATCGAGGAGGCTCTATTGAAATAGTAATTTGTGTACCTGATTTGCACGATTGATTTTAGGCGATTTCGCGGATTGTAGGCCGAACGGAGTGAGGCTTACAAGCGAAAGTGCCTAAAATCAATCGTCCAAAGCAGGTGCACATGTGAGTTTTCATGCAAAGGGCCGAAAACTCAAGAAAAAATCAAAAATTACCCTCATTTTTGGCCCGAAGCATGAAAATTATGTTCTAAGTTCCCATGTTTACCCTCTTGAAAATTCTAAATTAAAAATTTACTTAGAATCGATTATCGATATTGTCAAAAAAATCAATATCAATCGATTGTTTTATCGATAATAGATAAATATCGATTGATAATGGGTAAATGTGGACTGTTGATGGGTAAATATCGAATCGACTGATCATCGGTGAATGTCGAATCGACTGATCATCGGTATCGACTGATAAATCGAATCAGTGTTCTTGTTCCCTATGTGTTTATGACCAAAAGAAAACATATTGTTAGACCATAACACGGGTAGCAAGTAAAAAAACGATAAATATTAACTCATAATTCAATTATTTATCATTTATCGATTAAACATTCGATTGATATTGTATCGATTATTTGGAAATTTTATCATCGATCGACGATATTTTTCAGTGAACATGCCTTTTGGTTCAGATTGTACGTACTCGTGTGAAGTCATAAATCGGTTTGAATCGATTTTACAAAAATTTCAAACTATAATACACTTGGGGCGTTCTTCTATGGGTAGTCAAAGCTCGAGAATACATTTTTCTACACTGTGTTCATGCTAATGTTAATTTCAGTGTGTGAGCGAACCGACAGAAACAGCATGAACACAAAAGCTGGTTAAATACCAACTGTAAAATCCGCACTCTTATGATTTTTTCCAGAACTGCGGGCTGAATGGACTAATTAACTATGTATGTATTATGATAGTATACGCCAAATAGACCTAACGTATTTACAAGATCTAACTATCATCGTCGCAGATGAAAAGGACAACAGGGCTCATTTTTGGCCTAACTTGATTATCTCGTACACTTATTTTCCGCTTCAGTCAAAGGTCAAAGCGGCATCGTCTACATTTCAAAATAAAAACGAGAATCAAATTGAATCAGGCATTTCGTACGGCCATCGATATATAAAATCAAAATTTTAGTTATGGTTACTAGAATATCTTCACATTCTGATCGTTGGTTTTTTATAAAGAGTTTATTGCGAAAAAGATTCTTGGTAAAGATGGATTTACTTAAATAGTTACGTATGTAAAACACAATAACATAAACGTAATGTTGAGAAGAATTTAAATGGTGAACAGAAAAATTATTTTACGTTTTCAGATTCAGCGTTGTTCGTCTTCTCATCCTTGCCATGATTGGTAGCTTTAGAGTCGAAAACTAATTCTTCCATTGAATCCTGGATTTCTTTTACGCCTCTCAAACACTTCATGAAAAATGATTCTTCGACACCTTCATCTTTCGGAAAGCAATCTATTTTTGATGCTGCGATTTGCATGGTTTCCATTAAATCAAAAAAGAATGCTGATCCCAATTCTACAGGCGTTTCGTGCTTGTCGTCATTTGACTTTTCCGGTGGAGCCACAATCACATCAGTTTTTTCATCTGCAAGACTAACGTCAGACTTCTCATCAATTATAGACTTTTCTTTGGTAAATTCAATTGGATCAGTTTTTTCATCTTCCGCTGTGAGGGCAGACTTAAGTTGAGCCAATACTGGTCGGAATTCTTGCATAGCGTTGCGCATCTCCTCATTGTCGCGAATATCCGATACAAATATTACGGAAAAACGGCTGAACACTGTTACAGATTGATCCAAATACCAGGCAAATAGTTCGTCATATTTTTCTTTGCAAACGCTGCGAAGCTGATGGAACCTCTTCGCTATTTCCACTTGCTTCGCAAATATATCGAAATCTTCCACCTTGAATAATTCTTCATCAAAACGATGATCGACGATCGATTCCAATTTCAAATTAACCTCCATGCAAAGATTTTTAATGATACCTTCGATAGCTTCCAATGACACGTCCATCTCTACAACCTTTTGGCTTTCGGCGACTTTGGACATTTTTATGATTGAACTTTGAAAGTGTTCGATACGAATGTGAAAATGTGTGATAAAACGTATTTATTAAGCACAGATTTGCTGATTCACGTCGAGTCAATTAGAGCACAAATTAGTTACGAAAGGGTTGCTTGCTTCGATATTTTTAAATTATAAAACAAATTTTAGTCTCAATGAAAACTAGATAAATTCTTTAGATTTATAAACATGTGTGCTGAATGAAGTGATTTTTAACACATAATTGAGGGGGTACCGACTCAATGAAATGGTGTCTCACGTCAGAAATGGGTTCCGAGTTTTCATGAATTCTTCGAAGTTAAGACGGCCCTAAAATAGTTATTTGTTTACCGACTGAAAAAAAGGAAATTCACTCGAGATGGAAATTGCATTTCGAGGTCATGCTTTTTTTTCTAGGGTCAAATCGAAAGTGGCCTAGCGAAAGCAAGAAAATTGACTTAGGAATCAAAAGCATGTGATAGTTCTAACACATGTTAAAATGCTGTTTAACGAACGAGCCGGAGGCGAGTTCTGGAAACGAATTCAGTAAAAAAAAGCTTTCAGCATAAATTAGCAACAACGTTTTTCCTAAGCCACGTTGGAAATTCGTGACGAAGTTGCGATATTTCAACAGTAATTAGGAAAGATGCATTACAGAACTCGGGATAAGAATGAAAAGTCTCATTTTCGTGTGGTTATTGATCCGATAAATTCTCACTTTTCATCTGTTTATCCATTATTATCACTATTCACAAGTATTGGATTTATACCGTGCGGACGTGATCCACATGTGCACAGCCATTTAGTTGATGATACATTGTCAGTATTAAAATTTGTTTACGTTTCACCGTCTGCGATTCTGATTCACATTATATTTACAACAAATTCCATTCTTTAACTTTATCTTCGTTCAAAGCCGCTTTGCTATATAAGACTAAGAACATATTGACCTCAGTTAATTTTTGCTGTTGCTGTAGTTACCAGATGGTGGTTTGAAAAACTCGCGCTACTCTAATAGTTAAATCAAGTACCGAAAGATGGTTTCTTTAAGATTAGACATATAGTCAATATGAAGATAATAATTATACCATTCGTCAACGTCGTCCACATAAATAGAGTATTACACTCCAATAACACCGGCAAATTGAACTTATTAGTGTCTCTTTACTGTTGCTGGGTCCAACCGAATATTGTATTTTGATCATTTGGATGATTGTGTCTCGTTCAATTCATATTTCGTTTAAAATTCTAAAGTGTATCGCAACCAGAAATATACATCATCTTAGCCGTACCTTTGATAAAGAAATTAAAATGACACTCAATCCGAGAGCATCTGGAGAGTACATAGTGAAACATGCTAAGCATTTGTCAATTGATCCAAATGGGATTCAAAATCTTGTAGAAAAGGTAAGAATAATATTAAACGTTTGCATCATCTATTCGCAGCGACAAAAATAAACAGCCAACCTAGCTAATATAAGAGCACATAACTGTGGAATAAAGTATTTTGTATCAATCTCTTTAATTTGTGTAACATTCTTCGAGTAGATGATTATACTGTCCAGTATTGTTCTTATAAACCGGTAAGAGCTCAAGCACAACAACTACATCTTCAGCAGTGGTTGGCTCTATCGGTTCTATTACATCTGTTGATGTAACAAGTCTCAACAGAATAGATTGATGAAAAATCTTTTACTTCTGTTCGTTAATATATATTTTGTTATAATACAAGATCCCATTAGTAAGCGAGATGTCGCTATAGATAACAGATGAATATCGCAAAAATTTTGAATTTCGCAATTCGATGAAATCCTTACCTGATGTATAATTACTTTCTTAGGTCATCGATGGCATTAAATCAAAGCAAATCGACATAGAGAATTTTTCTCAACATGAACATCATCCATCGGCAAGTGATGAATACGCTCCGAATTGGATTTTCCTCATTGACACCCTAAACTTTTGCTTTTGGACTCCGGGAGATGCAACCAAATGGAAAGTCGATGGAAACACCGGCTATTTTGCTTTGTGTGCCGCAATCAATCGTGCAATGAAGGAAGGCATCGATATTACAAATCCGGCCTATTACTCTAATATCACAACTGCTGAATTGGAACGCATATTACGGTCAGACGATGGGCTAACTAAATGTCCGTTGATTGAGGAGCGTGTTGGAATTTTGCATGATGTTGGAAAGAAATTGTTGACCAAATTTAATGGCAATTTTAAGAATTGCGTGATGGAAGCCAACAATTCGGCCCAGACTTTGATCAAATTGGTGGTGGACGACTTTCCATGCTACAAAGATGAGGCAATCTACTGCAATGAAAGTGTTGCCATTTACAAGCGAGTTCAAATTTTAGTTGGAGACATCTGGTCGTGTTATCGCGGTGAGAGCCTAGGGCAATTTGACGATATCCAGACAGTCACAATGTTTGCTGACTATAGGGTACCTCAAGTACTAGTGCATTTCGGCGCAATTAAGTATTCGAACGAGCTACTTGAATTGTTGAAGAAGGGTAAGCTTAATCTGGTTGGACTTCTTATGGCTTTTAACTGACACTATTTGTCCACTTGCAGATACTATATTGGCTAATGGGTCCCCTGAAGAGGTGGAAATTCGCGGTGCTTCAATTTATGTGGTTGAGCAGTTGAAAGATTTGATTCGACACGAAATCAATGAAAATCATCCAGACCTTTCGACGAAACATGTCAACTCAATTTTGTTGGATCATTTCTTGTGGGATTATCGTCGACGATTTGCGAATGAATTAGAATATATCCCTTTCCATAAGACGATCAGCATTTATTACTGAATGGTTTCCGATTTGTCGATGAAATAAATAAATATTTTTGTAATGAGAACGAACCTGTAGTATTGTTCGGGTGGGTAGAGATTTAAAATTCCTGAAAAATTACTCCGATAATTTCATGAATTTCTCAGAATTTTATGACATTTTTTATCAACTCCCGAACGGCCGTAATTTGGATAGGAAACATATCAACTCCTGTAAATACTTGTACTTGTTTCGACCTTAGCTTGATAAGAATAATTCTGACATGACCTGATTTAATATAAAACCTGAAGTCAGTCATCAGGTTAAACAAGTCAGATAAAATCAGGTAACTCAGTTAAAAAGTTGAAAAGTGAGTAAAATTAGCGAAAATTGATGCTAAAAATAGTTAGAATGAAAAAGTAGGGGAAACTGAGTTTTCACAAACTATTATAACCTATTTCTAACTAGCCCCAATGAATATCAATCGAAAATTTTCAAATACCACGTAAGATTGTTACAAATAAAAATTTATTTTTCATTTTTCTGAGGATCAAACCATAAATTCTTAGGATGAAATTTCACCGATTTTTATGAGGATACTATCACTTCCTTCATCCTCGAACTCATAACAACAATTTTGACAAGAAATTACCATTCACATTTACGCAAACAATTGAAGTAAGGTCGTTGTTCTAAAGCCAAAGGTCGATAAATAGATGCCCTAATTGGGAGAAACTTCCTTATTAATGGGAAATTCTGTCCAATGCCGGTACAGAAGGTCTTCATCCTCCAATAAGTATCGCGCTAACTTGAGAACAGTTTCAATTCGCGATTGTAATGAGTTTGAAATTTTCTTATAAAGGGCGATCAAAGGAAATGAAAGGTTATTCGATGAAGAAACGCAAAGTGCTAAATGTACGAACTGACAATATTTCGAGTTCAGGCACTGTTAAAATTTTCCCCACGTGCCTGAACACGTAATCACGAGCGTAATCAGTTTGGTAAAGGTAAATGTAAATTACTCTAACAGTTATCAATGTGTATTCAAACAGAATCTGTAGGAGCTGTACCGATGTGTAAAATATCTACTGACCGAATCAAATCATCGTAAGGGGTATAAATATGAAGTGGATAATAGGAAAATAAGGTCACGCATTCAATGTAAGGTCCTTGCAAAGACAAAGGTATAGTTCGTTTCGCAAGATTCTGTCAAGTTTACTAGATAAGGAGAAACGTTGTGAGCGCCGGAGACTGCGGCCCGCAGGCAAGGTTTTGAAATTGCAAATCACGGGCCTGACACTATTCACTTTACTCCTCATTTTTTTTAATGCTGCTATTTATTGAGTGTCCAGCCTCAATGTCCAGCCTAAAAAGTGAAAAAAGTGCACTAATCTGGATTTATTTTTATGAAATTACAGTTCCGTGTAAACCCAGACATGCAGCAGTGTCTTTACGTGACAATCTGCTGTAGCTATGCGTGCTTTCAAATCAGATCTGTTGAAATATTTTCGTAAGCGTCGACTGAACCGATGAAGGGAACTCAGCTGGTAAATCAGTTTGTAGATTTATTCAAATAACTTTTCACATCGGGCTTGGAATGTTTATTTACAATAAAGTTTTAGATTTCCATATTTTATACATTTTTGTTTTTTTTTTACAATTTAATAATTATTGTTCTTTTGGTTGTTTATCCTTCCATCCACCTCTTCCTAAATAGTTCTTTAACGTTAAATATATGCAGTGAATTTGCTGCTTCAAAATTTTTTGTTTTGTTTACAATTTCAACATTAAAATATAGAAGAACTTCACATTCAATGCAAATTTAATTTAGACCCAAAGAAATGAAAACAAAAAAATTACCTGACGTGCTGTAAAACGTGTAATGGCCATGGTTATTTATGGACTAAAATTTTTTTCTTTTTAAATAATTTTGAAGTAAAAGAGTTGAATTGAAAATTGGGATAAACAATCCAGTTCGATTTAAACTATTCGACACAAAAAATGACTTTCTTGACGCAGAAAACGAAACAATAAAATTTTTACTAGTTGTATGTGCAGTGTTAAGAAATAAAAAAAAAAAGTTGTTGCAACGAGACAAACAAAAGATTTGGATAACACAAAACATATTTACAAATGAAAATTGTTTTTTTTTTTTTCGGAAAATACTGACTCGACAAAATGAATTTTTTGTTTTGTGGTTTTCTAACGCAGAAAATTCATAAAACTCTAAAATAATTCTTTTCCTTTAATTGAAAATATTTCTTTGATTAATACTTAAAAACACACCAACAGTGTCCTCATCATTCCAATTTTCCAGAAAATGAAAATGGAAAAACAAATTAACTTTTCGTTAAAAACTCTAATCACACATGGGGGGTCTTGGAAATAGTTTTTGTTTTTCTTTTATACTTTTTAACAAATTATGAATTAAAAGTTTGTGCAACGTTTCGTACGAACAATATTTTTAAGCATAATTCTGTTGCCTCGAACGATGAAATTCCTAACGCAATTTATTTTTTGATGAATTTCTAATAATTATGAATTTGCTTAAGTATTTTCCTTTTCTGTTTAAATTGTTTTCTGCTCCACCATGTCAATGCTCAATTTGTAGTAGACGTATGGGAAGTATTCCGATTGGCCGAATCCAAGACCGGGAATATCGACATTCTAATAATCAGAAAAAAAATGTAATCAAATTATCCGGCTGGTTAAAAATCACCGCATTCAATTTTACTCACATCAACGGTATTTGACGGAGCTTGAGCAGAACCGTCCAAGTGACTGTAGAGTTGATTGAGTACGTCTCTCAGTCTCTTGGTGCTTTTCTTGTTAGGATGCAAGAGAATAGCTTGGAAATTGACCGGCAACCCATAACTAAAAGTCAAAATAAAAATTAAATTTGAAACAAAATTCCCGCACTGACAAAAAAGTCTCGAAAAGCTCACCTGTCGCAGGTAACTTTGTCTCCAGGTAATCTACATTATTGTAGACTACCTGGAAACAAAGTTACCTGCAACAGCTGAGTTTTTCGAAACTTTTTTGTCAGAGCGGGTGCTCGATAATTCTCTTTCTTACCGTAGTACCGATTCAACGAATACACGCAACGCCTTAACATGGATCCAAGCGCAAAAGGTTTCGCTGAAATTCACCTTCAACCATCTGACAAGTGGACCCTAATTTGTTGTGAGAATATTTTTGATAAGACTCCGAATCGAGATAAATTATTCGATTGATTCACTTACAAATTGCTTCTTCTTATCAGTGACCAGTTTGGTAATTTCATTTTTACCAGCAGCCAATTCCTCCTCGTTGTAGGTGAAGTCTCGTACAACGAACTTCTTTTCACGAGCATGGAGTTTGAATTCTTCAACGACCTAAACGAACCGAATGTTTGAATAACAAATATTTTTTTCGTTTTATCAGAGTCGTCAAACCTTCTTAAAAAGAGTAACATTGAACAGAGCAAAGTCTGCATCTTGAGTAATCAACTGTGACGAGCGTGGCACAATCATGTCGGTGAGTTTTTCATAGCCAGCCTGCCAATCATTAGCAATAGCTCTGTGGAATAGATTATTTTGTTAGAAAGAACAGATTTCAGAAGGGAAAAAAATTCTTACTTTGGCACGATGACCAACAACGTTGTCAAATACTCCGAATCCAAAATGAAATGCTCCTTTTTCACCAAATCGGCCAAGTTTCTTGTCAACAAGCTTCCACTGAATAGCAAAGAAAATTAGTTATTAAAATCGACAATACTTAGAACCCATGTCGGCTGAGGCCGAGGTTGCTTACGTTTGCTTCTTTTCCAAATTTTGAAGATTACCCTTCAAATTGTTGTAGGCGGCCGATTTCGTCTTTAAATCAGCATCGATTTGTCCAACTTGCTTGGAAATGATGTCGGCAATGTTACGCAACGATTGCTTAATGGGATATTTGGCCATGTCCCACTGGAAACGAGTAATGTACGATGGAAGATCGGCTACAAGTTAAACGAATTCAAAGTTTTACGTCAGTCAAATTACAGTTACAAACCCATTTTCAATGATTTAACGCTAATGCAATCATGAACACTTAAAGCGTAATATTTTAGCTTGGAATATATAGCTACAAGCTAATAAAGCATTCGTATCGAAAATGATGAGGTTAGAAGTTACAAGCAAGCACCTATAGTTGTGTTGACAATAATGATCAAATTGTACCTTCGTTAGATTGCTTTTGGCCGCAAAAACAAGGTCAACAAGACGCAAAAAATATTAATGAACAAACAAAAAACCATTGGGAGCACTCACATCAATATGGTCTCACATCAAAGGTGAACTAAAACTTTCGTCAATTATTTACAAAAATCATAAAAAATTAACGAATAAATCATAAAGAAAACTCGATTTTTATCCGCAAATAATAATCTTTTTGTTTTGTTTTAAATGAACGAAGATATTTAGAAGCTAACCTGGACTTAAAGGCATTTGTGGCGGTTCTCCAATGGGTTCCCCATCAAACTCAACATCTGGGCTAGACCGACCCTGACTACTACCGCAGCAACTACTCACTGGCGATGAACGATACGTCGAATTTGCGCCCATATTTAATTGACTTGATGATCGACTCCTAATTGTATGCATTTCGATTAGGTCGAAAATGAAAACAGGTCGGACGCAAAACATTCATTAATGCATTACGTTTTTATGGGAGATGTGACAACGAACGTGGTAAGTATTAACGAGCATGACAGTTTTGAATGAAAGAAGTAAAATTGTGAACGAATATTATGTATGAGTCATAAGTAGAATTCCAAGTTTATAATGTTGGTAACATCAAGTGGTAAGGACAAGAAAGGAAAAAATAATGCAATTAAATACCGTCAACATGCATAACTTTGAACAGGTACACAATATGTCCGGAAAGAAAGTTCTTGAGATTGATTTGCTTTTGGTTAATAATTGTTGCTAATGAAACGACAGGGATCGATATCGACAACACGACACTTAATTTAACTGTTGTCAATCTCCCATAGAAACATGTTCTGTAACATTAGTGGATGTGGCATCATCAACAAAACAAATATTACATAAAATCTGTTAACTAATTAAAAAATTCAAAAACAAAAGGAATAAATTGAAAATTAATAAATTTCAGACGTCACATTAAAAAAATAAAAAATTTCCAAATTTGTCTTCCAGCGGTAAAATGTGTCTTCTACCTGCTTTTATGCGAATTTCTATTTCTATGAAACCACCAATCGAACGTATCATTCTTAATATTGTGGTCATTCGGACTACCGCATACACATGCTGAATCTGATTCACGTTCAGATCCGGTTGAATTTGTTAGGCTTTCCTGGCACGGTGAATACTGTTCTTTGTTACTACAATTGTTATTGGAAATCGCTGGCGGATCAGGCACATCTAACGGTGTTTCTTCATCCGGTGGACCCGGACCTTTTTTTATTGTCAGGCATTATAATTCGCAATTTAATAGAGTTTAATCAAAAATGCAATTTCTAAATCTAGTTAGAGATTCGAATTTAATCATTTAAGTGCTTTTTCAGTAAAATTTCAAACGAAAATAATTTAACGAAAAATAAGAAACTCAAAAAATAAAAAAATAAAATCAAATTAAAGGAAATTGACTGAATTGGATGAGTGACTTATAAGCGGTAATGCCGTTTCAATGAGCGCTGTTGTTGAAGATGATCGTTGATTTTAACAACTACAGGAAGGATGTTCATTGTTCAACTTTAGTGAAATGAGTGAATCAAATATTAGACATATCATTTATATGAATGAAATATTACTTCTCTTCTAGACAATATACTAAAGAATTTCAGTCAAACTATCAAATCAAAACCCATTTCTTTTAAAATAAATTTAAATTCAGAAGAAAGCCATGGCATCGTTGCCAATAAATCAATTCGATTTATAAAACCGATTGAAAGAAAGAAACTAAAAAAAACATTCTAAGGAATACTAAAAGATCATGAAATAATTTACATAAATAGCCACAGAACGCCAATAACTTAGATTTAACAATAACATTGAAAAATCAAACAGGATCGTAGTCAGTCATCATAAAACACGAGCATTTAACCAGCTTTCGTCATTTTACTTGAAAAAAAAAGCGGCGAAGAAGCCTTCAAAATCTTCAGATGGTAATTATTTATACAAAGCATTCTCAGATGTTTTGCGTCAGACCAAGATGTCCAGGAGCAGTTACCTCTACAATAGTCTAATGTCCATAGGAAAATAGTAGTGCTAACAGTTTATAAGCCGAATTATGTGAAATTTTCGGCTATAAAAGGATTTAGGATGTACGCTACTTGCGTTTATACATGGTGAAATGTCGGTGAAAATCAAAAGAGGTAATAGATTGTGATAGAAATTTATTAAAACTAAAAGTTTTAGTCCAACTCTAATTGTATCCGACTAATTTTTATAAGAACCACGTAATAGATGTTCAATCTCTTCAAAATACTTAAAACAAAGGAAACAAAAGACTCAATAATTTTGCGCAAGCAATATGGTTGGCTAAGGTAAAGATTTGAAGAAAAGAGTAATGTAAATATCCATAAACACAATTAACATGCAAAACGAAACATTGCCAATTATAGGTCGACTTACGTATTGGAGTTTATAAGTTATATGTCGGATGAAAGTTCAAAAATTCAAAAAATATCGAAAGTCAAAATTTTCGGTGTTTGTTTTTAAAAGTTACTTTAAAGTTGCACTAGTTTCTAAATTGTCTAATTTTCATAGTCATCCTACCTTCGAAATATCTCGTTTTACTTGAGTGAACCACGAGCTGTTTAGTGTGCAAGTGAATCAAGTAAAACGAGATAACGCTTAGAAATAATTCTCTGTGTTGTGTATGCATTTAAATACCTATCTAACTAGTGACTAACGCAGATGTAAAGACAGAACATATGATACATGTTCTACTAAACCATAACTTAAAAACTCCAATTTCACAGTCCACGTACAGAGGATTTGTGCAACATATACATTAAGCTGGTGAAAGTTTAAAGAGAGCAAATTTTTGGTAGATTAAATATTCACAACACCAGTCGGAAACAACAAATTTTTGATTTATCTTTAAACCTTCTTTAGTGAGAATCGACGATTCTTCATTTACTCAATTCGAGCATTAAAATTTGTAAATGAGAACAATCGTCATGTGTATGTACAAAATGATTTAAAAACTAATTTACGTGATTTAAGGGGGTCAGAACTAAAAAATATTGTCTGAGCTTTCTGAGAAATGAATTTCTCGGTGAAAGCTAATTCAAAACTGAAAAATTTATTTAATTAAAAAAAATGACTGAGCGTTAAGCCGATAGGAGTATATCGATTGAAATGATTAGAATGCATGTGATAATAAAAATTGAAATCATAAAAAAAACGAAAATAAACAAAAGAAAAACGAAAATCAAAATTAATCAAAAGAAGAGAAAATAAATTTGAAAAAAGTGTTCAATTCTTAATTATTTTAAAATTCTGAAATCAATAAAGTTAATTGTTAGTTGTAGAAAAGCACAATAAATTAGACTTTTCGTTTTAACAAAAGAAAATTATGTTTAAAATTATTAGTTTTTAAATCTAAAATTTGAATGAGTAAAGTATGGTTCTAAAATGGGCTTCGCAATTTGGTGTTATTGAAATGAAAATTTGTGTAGGGCTGTTTCATTCTTGCTGTTGAGCATGTTAAGCATTTATAAACGGCAAGCGTACCCCGTTACAATCATCAAATCTGTTGCTTCTTTTGTGTATAGTATTCCGTAGTGTTTGATACTATTACTTCATTTGTTTTATTATATAAGGAAATGCTATTTGCAGCTCATCGCTTTATTATGTCATCATTATCTATAACAGATGATTCTTGTGTGGATTATAATGGGATGAGTTCCGTATCAATATCCTTATAAAAACAGTTAGTCTGTTACAGAGAACAATAGGCTGTGGTTGGTGCTTTCTTGTCTTGTATAGCAAGACGTTTATATCTAATGAAGTAAAAGATTTTGCAATAAAATACTAGGTGATACTTTCAACGAATGAAGTTAAGGAGAATTCCCACTTAAACGGACGCTTTTCCGCCTTGCCTCCGTTTACTTGACAGAAGCGATTACACAACAGAGCACATGTCATAAAGGGCGTGGTCTAACATGTGTTCTATTGTTCAAACACAACTGTCAAGTAAACGGAATTGGAACTGAGGCAAGATAGACAGGTTTTTTTTTCGAGGGTGCAGCTGCCCAAACAGATTTAATGATAGTCAAGCGATACGCTTAGAATTTTTTTGAAAATTAATCAGTTCGTCGACTTCTATTGATCTCTTGATTAATTTTGGGCCAATGTAGCTGCAAAAATATACAAATGAAATTTGCATCTCGTATTCGCATCTTCATCTGTTGTAGCTCAAAATAAAATAGTAAGAAGTCAACTGATGTTACGTAATGGAAAATTAGCGATTCAACAGCAACCTTTAACAGACAGCTCTGTCATATGGTATGGAAAGCTACGACAAACATAAAAGATGAGCTCCGGCTAATAAATCCGTTAAAAATGCTTAGATCGAAAGAACTAACTGACTCGATAATTAATGACATCCTTGCCGTCCATAAAAGACAAACTTTTGCGTTTGTTGCGACGTGTTATATCTGTGTAGTGTAAGTTTTTGGAGTGTAATCGTGTTAGCTCATCTATCGCATTTAGCAGTTAATTCTTACGCATACTTTGACGATTCAAATTTATTAAACTTTTATTGTAAATACACATTCTCAAAGTTCTACTTGGCTTCGATTTAATAATATGAAGAATAAACAGCAAATTTTATCGAAATATAAACGCAAAACGAACCATTTCAGACAATCAAAACCATAACGAGTCATAACGAAAAAAAAATCCATCGCATTGTCTCAAAAATCTTTCTTTTTATGGATTTTTATTCGTGTTGGCTCGATTTCGACCATCCTGACGGTTCGCTTGAATTTTCGTGACGATTTTGGTTTACCGGGACATTTCAGTTTTGTACTTACTGTTGTTTGCCAACAAATTTTCGTGCAATTTGTCACGTTGATCTTCTAGTACTTCACCCAAATATGTTGCCACTTTTCGGGTAATGTTTTCGACATAGGCATCAAGTTTACCCAAATCATCAGATAGGCCGACGAGCTGATCGAGTGTACCGACCTATTAAGAATGAAAATGTTAACATTTGTGAGGACAAAAATAATCATCGACGAGTTACAGCTAATGTGGTTTTAAATAGCCGATCGTATGTTGACACTAACGGAATAAAATAATTTTGGATGAAAATACTTAGATCGATTAATTAACCCACTCTACCATTAAAGGAAATTAATTCAATTTTTACATTGAATTTAAAAGTGTCGCTCATTCTAACGAAAAACATTTTGGTCGACTAATAAATACAATGAAACTTGTTCGAATTCTTAAAATAGCTGGTGGCTTATAAGGCCACACACGGCTACTAATTTTAGAACTGACCTGCCAGAAGGGTGAGAAGAAACTATTTTTATCGCTTTGAAAAGTTATTAAGGAAAGCTCTGTACTCGTTTTTCAATTTATCGATTATGACTTTCATTAATCGAGCATACATCGTATAATATGTCCTTGACTATCATCAACATTGAACCCAAAACCACACTCGTTGACCATTTAATGTTCGACCAATATTTACCTTCAAGTCAGGAATGTGGAACTTGTAGTTAACGCACAAATTATTCTGCTTGCTTGTGACATTGTTCATGGTCTCCCATGTCTGCTGACACGTTTTATCTCCCGGTGCAGATATTAACCAATATTCGGCCATTTTATTGCTTGTTGAATTAGTTTACCTAAAAGAATACACGGACATGAAAAATTCACGAAATGACTTCCAATTACCAATTCAAATAAAAGATAGTGTTACTATCACAACATCGACCGACCGTCGACGATACAATTACATTCATTTAAATGGAATAAAATTTCAAATTACAATAATTGGTAACATAAAATGCCACAAAAATCTTTGTTTACAAAATTCCGTCCTCGTCAACCACAACATTGTGTGCGAGCGTATGTGAAAGAATGATGCGATTATTCGTTGTAACGAGAACCATGGACTATGTTCAGCTTAAATATAGGCGACGAAACGAAATGAATTTTTTATCCTTCCGTTAATCAACCAACCCAGTTATACAACACCTATATACTGAAAACGAACTCCCAAAACGCGATATAATTTAAGAAGTTTAGGGTCACACACAATGCCGTGCCATCGGCTATGATAATTTAATGAAAATACCTCGAAAATCGATTTGTATCGAAATTAAAGGGTAAAAAAAGCCAATTAACAGAAATGCAGCTTGTACTAGCAATTGAAATAACGCGAGGCAAGTTACAATAATAATAATAATAGTGGTTTGGGTCAGCTGTTCATCATATCAGTCACATGACGTTTGAAAAAAGTCTGATACGGAAAATCGAAACAAGAGCCAATTAGGCAAAGAGATATATTTTGACAGCCCTTCTCGAATACCTCTTCATTCCCACTTACTGCTTGTTATTATACGTGGCACTATCTACGTTTAATCGTACAAAACAGCCCCCAAATATTTGTCAAAATTTTCAAAGTATACCAAGTCTACTGACTCGTTACATAAATTGATCACGATTCCTTATCTTCCAAATACCAAGATCAAACACAATCACTGTACACACTTGGCAAATTTTCCAATAAAAATTATTCGATAAATGAAATTTCAGTTTCCACCCTTACAACAATTATGGGGAGCTAATACTACAATAGTCACTAATGACAGCTGGATATGAACACTTTTATTTCGACGATAGATTTTGCACGTATTTTTACTTGATCACTTGTTTTTCGAGACTTTTATCGAGTCTGGCTAACGTCCACTTACTTGAGATGATTTTTCAGTAAAATAAACTGTATGCGTTACGGTTTTGTCGAGAAAACTTTTGCAAAAAAATAATTTTTATGCAAATGTCGACGAATCACCACCAGACCATTGACAAATTCACAATACTCCACAAAAGTCATGTGATTGACATAGCGACATCTTTACGGCAAAAGTAGCAGTAAAGACAAAATAAAAAAAATGAATTCAAAATTAGAGACACGAAACAAATATTACTACGATAGGCCCGTACGAGTTTGTACACCAGAATAAATCTGTCCATAGAAATTTACTTTTCAGGCAACGATTTGTTCCTCCACGTTCTTATCTTGCCCAAAGCTGAACACTACAGTTTTTGGCAAATGTTCAGCTGTAAGTACTGTTTTGAGATGTTTTTTATAGATCTGTTCCAAGGTGGCTGAAAATTCCAATCCAGCCAACACAACCTCACTTTGAAATTTTAACAAAAAAATTGGTTTGAGTTGCGGTTATATTCAAGGTTCTGAAGGAACAGGTTGAGACACTTCTTTTAGAACCTTGGTTATATTAGCTTCTATTAATGACGGTCAGTTGTTTTCGGTATATCAAAATTCGTTTTTACCGTATAACATGGAACAGAGCGGTAAAAACGATTCGTTGAGAAAGCACCTGACTGTACAGACATTTTGTTCGAGCCAACAAATTGACTGTGTTAAGAAGAATATTGTAAATAGTTTAAATCTTGAAGTCTATGAGTAAACGTTTGTTTACTTTCGGTAAAGAACCACTTAGATTCAATTAAGCAAACTGTTGGGTTTTAGTTGATATTATGGTTCGTACTGAATGTGAATTGCAACTTTATCAACAAATTTCCACTCATAAATTTCTTTGCAGTCAGTAACACTGCACACAGACGTCGGCGACATCAAAATAGAACTATTCTGTGACGATTGTCCAAAGACGTGCGAAAATTTTTTGGCGCTGTGCGCAAGTGACTATTACAATGGTTCGCTATTCCATCGGAACATAAAAGGGTTTATTGTCCAAACTGGAGATCCAACCGGCACCGGAAAAGGAGGACAATCAATATGGGGACGCAAGTTTGAAGATGAATTCAAGGAAACATTGAAACATCATGAACGCGGCATGGTGTCAATGGCGAATAAGTAATCAGATTTCAATGACTAACACCATCCGTTGGTATTCACTGAACTTGCTTTATTTCAGTGGACCGAATACAAATGCGAGTCAGTTCTTTATCACGTACGCCGCACAGCCGCATTTAGATCTCAAATATACATTGTTCGGACGAGTGATTGATGGTTTCGATGCAATAGATGAATTGGAAAAACTTACCGTAAATCCAAAGACGTATAAGCCACTTATCGAGAAAAGGATAACGTCGGTAACGATTCATGCAAATCCACTTGCTGGATAGGTCAATAAAAAGTAAGCTCGTGAGTAATGAACTAATTTGGTTTTATTCTTCCTTAAGTCGTACATTCGGCTGACTCTCCGATTCAACACTTTGCTGTTTTTGTTGTTGCTTAAGACGTTGTTTCAGCTGTGCCGTTTTTACTTTTGCCATGATTTGGGTAGAGCTGAGAGAATGGTTTTTTTTGTAAAGAAAAGTCGACGAACAGTCAAGTTGTATTTAAGCGACATACCTGTACAGCCAGTTTCCAATCATTAACATACAGATCAGAAGAACTGGTATCGAAAAGAATGTAGAAATGAACAGACCGTTCGAATCGAAGTACTGCTGCCTTGAAAATTTCTGCCAGTTCCTAGCCGCAAGCTCATTTATGTACTCGGAAAAGTAGACAACAATAACTGAAATTAACGACAGATGATGGTAAGCCGAGGTTGGGGAAATACAAAGCACTCTTGAGACTTACGCAGAAAGAAAAATAAGATTATTTGAAAAGTGTTATGGTTTCGGGTAAGTACAGCAGTTGCACACAATGTAATATGTCCAAAAATCAAGCATATGAGCCATGGATCGTAAAAATCAATCTACATTATACGAGCAAACGTAAACAAACAGTTGATAGAGAATCTCTAATGCATGAATCCAAAGCAGCTCTCTAGGATATGAGGCCTCTTAATTTTGTAAACTAGCTTACGGTTACTAGACAGCTGCTTTGGATGCACCAATCGAATTTACACTTTTTACGTAGCCCCAATAATCGGTAATTTCGGTAGGTGGATAGAATATCGCGTCAGTCATCTTTTTTTGGTATTTGTTGTGGTCAAATATCGAATTCAATGATTATCGATTTTAAAAATTTCTAAAATTATTTACAAAATCAAAAATTTAGGCCGCAACGACAGTTGCAATTATGATATAAACCATATGTTCGGAAAACAGTGGTGCCAGTGAAACGGTGCTATCATACACTTTATTTTCAGTCGAATTTTAACCAGTGTTGAACTTTGAGGACGATTTCATCCTTTTCGTCGTTCGTTCCTTCTCCGACGATTCGAGCCATATACGAACAGTCCGGGTACTGTCCGAGTATGATGACAGTCTTTTCATATATGTAAAAGATGAAGCTGCGGTGATTCATCTGATATTCTTCCTGCTGAGTGATATGGCAGATATGACCAAGGTAAATATAGTGAGGAGGTAATTCCATATATAACCGAATCAGATGTGCGGTGGCACGAAAGTTCGATACAAACGCCATCTCATCCCTTCGTTGAAAGCAAAAAATGGAATAGAAAGTCGGGCCATCTGTTGTGAGATAGCGAATTTTTTTTTTGTGACATACAAGTAAATCGTAGTAGGCCGCGCGTCCTTACTATATTTACCAGAAATACCATAAATATCATCCATAAAAACCAGAGGAAATAGCGGTTTCATATAAAAAACTCATTTTCATTGAAAGGTTAGTTTGTTTATATGAGATCGCTATTCCCTCCGCACCATACAAACTTTGACATTAGACCATACCTATAAAGTATACTTCCATTGGATATGTCGAACTTCGAGTTTCGTCTATTTAAGTGGATACAGTATTTAACTTAGATTACATTATTTATGTCTCGCCAACACTTCATCATAATAGATTAAGTATAGCTCGTTTAGTATGTGTTTATTACGCAGCACGGGGAGCATATACCAATGCACGAGTGTCAACTTGTACAAATAAAAATCAGGACCCATCTTTGACCAGTGGCATGGCGACTCGCTTGAAAACATTATTGATGGCCCGCCTAGACTTCATCAGAATTCACGTCGGAATTGTAATGGTAAAATTTATTTGTGCTTTCGGAAAATAGGTTATACCTTTTACAGATTACATCAAAATGCATAGAAAATTATTGGAAAATCCATAACTTTGTAGTTCCTTTATGCATTGAAAGTATACTCTATAGTAGGTATGGTCAAATAGAGAAAAATTCAGAACTCGACCAGATCTACATTTTTCTCCATTTGGCCAAAAATGAACCATCATGGCTTCATGTTAAAAAATCGATTTGAAGAATGTCTTGGGCAGAAATATGTCACTAAGTTTTATGATTCTTTATGGAGCGGAGGAAATAGCGATTTCATATAAAAAAAACTCACCTCTCAATGAAAATCATTGAAAGGTGAGTTTGTTTATATGAAATTGATTTTTCCTCCGGTTTGTATGGATAGACCTTACCTTGTTTGTACATTCATTGCCTTTATGTGGATCACATCTACATCTTTTATCTAAAAAATGTAAAATTCTTTTAAAGATTTCATGCTGCAAAAATTGCAGCTTTTTTGCTTTATTCAGTTGTCTGTCAACACTTTAGAAAATTAGTTTTCTGTCACCAATACACAAGCCATCATTCGCCGAAGCTCTGTTTTGACAGCGAATTGATGTAAAAAGAGAGGATGTACATACAAGTGTGAAAATATTGTCAATATTGGAAAATTAAAATAATTCATAATGGCTACGTACAATAACAAACATTGGTTGCTTTCCCATATCCGCAATTCGTTCATTTCTACGGATGACACTGGAATGTGTGAAACGGTAATGCTCTCGGAAGACATACCCCGTATGCTAGCCATGAAAAGCAAAATGCACTCACCAATACCAAAGCCTAACGACGAGTTTTGTTGCTATCCCGGGCTAGATCAGAGTGAAGAAGACGAAGAGGAGGATCTGTGGCCATCGATGGAAATTCATACGGATTCGGGCATTTCATATTTTCATCGATCGAATACCGTGCAAAAATTGGAAAAGTTAAATTTAGCCAGAAAGAAACAGTCAAAGATCAAAACCGTTCGGTGTGATATAGTTCCTCCAGCTGGAGTCAACAACAAAGAAATGTTTGTGAAAAAAGATGTCAAAGGAAAGGTCTACGTACCAAATACGAAGTTGGGCGAACAGTTGGCCAAGTGTCAAGTGCAAGCAATTAACAAATTTCTGATCTATGCCCAATTCGATGGATCCTATCAAACGAGTATAGCAACAAAAAAAATGAAGATTTTTCTAACAATGTTGCCGGAGGACAGTCGGAATTATCCACTGGAAGTGTGTGTCATCGCAACAGCCAAAATTCACGAATTCATTGGTCTGATCTGTTACATGTGCAGCATTGCTTACCCGGATATTGTTTTGTTGACAGTGAAAAACTACGGCCTCTACATAGCAGAAGCTGACGGTGAAATCGACACCGATTTCCCGCCTCTAGATGCCCGTGAACCATGTTCAAAGTTTTGTTTCAGTCATTTGGCGTTGATCGAACGACGAAACTCGGATTTAAAAACAGATGCACGGGCAATGTCTTTGACGTCCGAAATGGAGGCAGAATATAATCTGGATAATTTATTGGACGACACGAACAGAATTAGCACTCAACAATCAGAAGATTTGGCCCGAATGGTCAGTCAACAGAAATTGATGGAAGCGCCACTCTACCGTTCGTACCGACTGAAAATCCTCACTAAGGGATTATTCAAAGCAGACATTCAACTGGGAATTTCCGGCGAGAAATTGGAAATCGATCCGGTACAGACGCAGAATTCGAAATTTTGGTCTCGCCAAAAAGCAATCAGTCACAACATGGACTCGATAGTTTGGTGCGAAATAATAGACGATTCGTCTGTGCATCGTGTGTGCTTCCGAATTGTGTACAGTCATTCACCAACCAATTCCGACGGCGGACAACCATCGAGCCCCGTTCAGCACTCGAACAGTAGTAACACATTTCGTCATTACGATTTTTTAACCGATGCTCTTATGGCTAAGGAAATTATCGAGAAAATCAATCACATTCTGGATGTTCGCTCAACTCAAAGTAGACGAGAATACGTGTCGACCCATGCGCGAACCGAACGAAAATCAAGGAAGAAAACATTTTTGTTTAAGTGAAATTTTGTATAAAAAAATCTTCTTTTTTAATTATATGCCTTAAAATAGTTACATAACAGTCTCCGACATGTTTCAATTATACTGTATCCGCTACAGGTAAATTTTTTCCTCGACCTGATCAACGAATAACTTGGCTGTTATATCGTTAACTCTCTGCTTTAACCGGTCCTCCGCATATTTTACCTTTCGAACGGCATAACCTTCCATTCTTGTGTAGAACTCCAACTTTTCCGCTAATGCATTGGTGTCCGCGGCAAATTTGACCAGATCGTGGCGATCGTTACAGAAATTTCTCAACTCTGTGTTCAAATGATTGAAATTACATTTCAATGGTGGTTCCACTTTTCTGTTACCAAGAAAAATTGAAACAAATTTATTGAACAGATTCCAGATATATAGACGAGTATCAAATATGCTTTACCTGTTGTTTGCTAGTATAGTTTCCTGCAGTCGAATCCATTGTAACTTTTCATTTTGTAATTGTGCTACATACCTAAAGTTAAATGCTGTTAGAGTTTCAATATCTACAGTCGGTATTTAGTATATAAACTTACTGTAGTTTTGTATCCTCAGATACAATTTCACCTGCAATAAAACAAATGACATGAGCAAACGAAATTTCTATGAATTATTCTTTAAATTTTTGAACTTGAAGCAGATTCTCTAAACTCACTGCAGATGCTTTTCACAACATGTACAACAGAAAATGATACTAATGTCCGTATACAAAATTTACACGCCAATTAATCACAGTTCCCGGCATGAACATTATTCTAATTCATGTAAACAAATCATTACCCGTCCCAATGTGAATGCTCGATTTTAAAATTGGAAAACACAAAAAAAATAATTTTTCACTCACTTTTCAGTAAAGGCGATCCGTACAAACTTGAACGCCGTCGAAGACGTCGCTTTACAGAAGGTGAATCAAATATTTCCTGAATTTCAGCGTCATTCTTTTCCATATTTTCGTTATTTGTTTTTATTTTATGGATCGTTTCCAACGGCTAGAATTTTTGATCTGTTTTTTTTTTTTAACATTTAATTTGACATATCAGTGCTTTCGTTAATATGCTTCAGACAGTGTTGTCGTTATATATGTTTAAGCAAGTGCTGTCGTATTATCTTCTTCATGACTGATGTAGATGTAGTCTATTCTGTAAAATTAAAAATTTTGGTTGTCAAAGCAATTTATGGATAGTATGGAACACGACTTCATACGAAAATGAAATTGTGTATATTATATTGAACACACGAGGGTTTTTCGACTTCGGTCGTAAAGCTTACATTATTAAATGACGTTAAATTCAATCTACATTCTTTAAGTATTTTTCGGATAATATAAGTTCACTGCAAAATATTCCACTTAAATATTCCAACAAAAATATAGTTTAACAATGATTCAGCCTAAATAGCCTCAATACAACGTACGCACACACTCCTCGGGGAGTGTGCGTGTACGTTGTATTGAGGCTATTTAATTCAGCCTTCAATTGAACAATAATTCGTATACTGTCCAAGAAAGTTCCACTCTGCGTCACGTTGATAGTAATAAAAAAATTAGTTTTAATCAATAAATATACAAACCAGGTATGACCGACTCTTCAAGATCGGTCGATTTACCTTGAACGCACGCATTATTTTGGTCAAAATAATATGAAATGAGTGATATTAGACCTAGCCTGGGAAGTTGTCGCCTCATAAAGTTTATAGTTTACTTTCATTACTTATGTCAAAATAATATGAAAGTGAGTACGTAACACAAGATAGTTTATATTTATTGCAGATTACATTTATATGTAATTCCTCTCATTTTGATGTGTGACCCCGACGACGTAGAATTTTGTAAACACACTCATTTTTATATTATTGGTATGTACATATTCAGCTATGAAAATGAGACGATGTCACCACTTGCAAAATGGAATTTTTTTTTTTGACAGATGGCTTATGATACTAGCACCTTCATGATCTTGGTCAGAACTTGGTCTTCAGTTGCACCAAGGTAAATATATGGGCGGAGGTAATGCCATTCAGGTCTATCACAAAACAGTTGGCCCAGGTTTCTAAGCAAATTTGTGATTTTAAACTGATTCGGTCATATATATATGGCATTACCTCCGCCCATATATTTACCTCGAGTTGCACTAGTCACTGACTTTATAGATCACTAAAATGACCGCTGGCGTGACGATCGACGGTTCGGTTTTGTGTGCAAACTAATGACAACCAACTTTGCTTCTAAGGGAATTCCCCGTATTTAGTTCATTTGCATTCATTTCAAAGAATTGGACGCACTAACTTATTCATTACTATGTGAAATTGTGAAGTTGGTTTCGATTAGTTTGCACACTTTTCCCCACCATTTCTAACGTTTCCGTCATCAGTTTCACCAAACGAAGAGATCTATTCCATTCACAGTGTTCCATCCTATTGACAAAATTTCATCGTTTAATGATTTTCGTAACGAATATTTTTACAGTGTCTCGCTCATATGATCTGAAGGTTATGATGACGTTTGAACTTATTTTTTTTGTAAGTGAGAGGCATTTGAGTGGAGGAATGAATGAAAAATACTTTGCATATTTTTTATTATATTCACGTTGATTCAACCGATCCAGCCATCGGCACACACATTTTTCGTTCAATCATTGATCAGCATTTCAAGGTGCAAGTTGTATACCTTCTTCATTGGTGCCTGCCTCACATACATGCTCGGTTGCATTTTAACCTAAATTCATTGTTTTGAGTTTTGTTCGATAATTCCGTTTTAATTAAATTAACAAATTCAAGTGAACATTGCTGTGTTATACAATATCCTACTGACCATCAAATTTAATTCATAACATTGAATATCGGTTACAACAGACTGTGGTGTCGTCGTTAAAAAAAAAAGAAAGTTCGGAGTTCCATAGGTGAAAGTTTTTTTTAGCGGAATTCCTCAGTTGTTGTTCGATACTTGGTCCATTGGAACATTATAATTGAAAATTAAGAGACGATTCAGTATAATTCAATTTGTCAACAAAGACTGTTATTTTGATCATTGGTGTGTCGTTCGATTGACAAATTCATGTTGAAAGTTGAAATTTTGTTATGAAATCGTGAGGTTCAAAGTGTGAAAATATTTTTTTCTTAAAATTTTCGTTTTCTGAATCAATCAACGTTTAAAAGATATATAACAATGCAGTCTTCGTGGCCGGATAATGTTGGAATTTTGGCGATTGAATTAATTTTTCCGTCTCAGTATGTCGATCAAACTGAACTGGAAAAATTTGATGGCGCTTCGGCGGGCAAATACACCATCGGTCTAGGTCAAAGCCGAATGGGCTTTTGCACAGATCGCGAGGACATTAATTCGTTGGCGTTGACGGTGGTTAACAAGCTGCTGGACCGGAATAAAGTGCCACATTCACGAATAGGACGTCTTGAAGTCGGAACCGAAACCATAATCGACAAATCGAAAAGTGTGAAGTCCGTGCTGATGCAATTGTTTGAGTCTCATGGTGTTACTGATTTGGAAGGCATTGATACCACTAATGCTTGTTACGGTGGAACAGCAGCTGTCTTTAATGCAATCAACTGGGTCGAATCATCAAGTTGGGATGGACGACTGGCTATCGCAGTTTGCGGAGACATAGCAGTTTATGCGAAAGGTTCAGCTAGACCAACTGGTGGAGCCGGGGCGGTCGCAATCCTTATTGGACCGGACGCACCTATTGTTTTCGACCGTGGACTTCGTGCAACTCACATGAAGCACGCATACGATTTCTATAAGCCGGATCTGACTTCGGAATATCCTACTGTAGATGGACCTTTATCCATCCAATGTTACCTAAGTGCTCTTGATAATTGTTATCAACTTTACTGCAAAAAGTACTCGAAGCTGAATCCTTGCGCGGAAAAAGTTGGCCTAGAACAATTCGATGCTGTTCTCTTCCACAGTCCTTTCTGCAAGTTAGTACAAAAATCATTGGCCCGCATTGGTGTCAACGACTACTTCATGGCGAACCAAATCAAGCGTCAAGAACAATTTCCTGGATTCGAGAAATTCAACAACATTCAATTGGAAGACACCTATTTCGATCGGGACGTCGAGAAAGCCTTCATGACGCAATACAATTCCGTTTTTGAGCAAAAAACGAAACCGTCTCTACTGCTAGCGAACCAGGTCGGCAACATGTACACTCCATCGGTCTACTCGGGCCTGGTATCTTGGCTGATCAATAACGACATTTCCAACTTAGTTGGGAAATCCGTTGCGCTATTCTCGTACGGGTCGGGCTTTGCATCGTCAATGTATTCCATTAGTACAACAAATGACGTGGAAAAACTGAAAACAATCACTTCGAGTTTGAATCACATATTGCCTATGCTGGAACAACGAATCAAAGTAGCGCCAGAGGAGTTTACGAAAATTTTGGAGATTCGAGAACAAAACAATCACAAAGCACCGTACGAACCAGTCGGAAGTGTCGACAATCTTTTCCCGGGAACATTTTACCTTAAAAGTATCGACGATAAACATAGAAGAAATTACGATTGTGTGCCTCTGTAATTCATTTATTTTTTATGAAGACTATGTATGTTCTCAAGAGCAGTTCTTCGCAAAAAAAAGGTTTTCTACGTAATTATTAACATTATCAATATTTAAAGAAGAAGAAGAAGGAAATCGTTTATGCCATTCGTGCAATCTAATCTATTATTTTAGTTGTCTATCAGAAATTAATTTCATAAAATCTTTTCATTTTACTGTTTTATAAATAAACAATTGGAAGAGAAGAGAAAAAAATACACTGTTTCATTGCACGGAATTTTACGTACCATTTGCTGCATTTTTATCTTCGGATTAGAAATAATGGACGAGTTTCTGTTACCTGAATAATCCCACGTTCCATCATTAAAATGCAAAGTATTTGCAGAGGTAGGTGACTCGTCTGCATAAAATGGGCAATAAGGATTTGTGATTTTTTACGATAATGTCTACGGCACTTTTAAAATGGGAATTCCGACCTGGTGAACAAAATTGGAAATTACTGTTTTACACTAAAATTTATCTCTATTTGACATTCACTATTTTGTCTCGTTTAGTTACAGTCGGCAACTTTGAAATAGGTGAGGTACGTATTTCGTTTCAACTGTTTTTCTGCTGTATCACTCATACAAACAAATATGGTTTTACGCCTTTTAACGGTTTAAATGGTAACGCGTATGCGTGTACATTGTTCAACCGTGTAAACAAGTATTAGCACATTTGTTTGTATGGGTGCCAGCTGAAACAAAATGCATAACTCATTTAGGCATGTTCGATAATTCATTCGATTGATAAAATATCGATTATTTCCCTGGAATCGATTATCGATATTTTCAGAAAATCAATATCAATCGAGTGTTTTATCGATAGTCGATAAATATCGACTGAAAATCGATAAATATCGACTGATAATCGGCAAATATAGACTGATAATTCGATTTTCAGTGGATATTTGTTGATTATCAGTCGATATTTATCGATTATCGATAAAACATTCGATTGATATAGTATCGATTATTTGGAAATTTTATCATCGATTGATGATATTTTTCAGTGAACATGCCTAAACTCATTTGAAAGTCACCGACTGTAACAAATATAAATTTCCTAGCAATTATTTTTTAGAAGTCGTAAAAATCGCATGAAAAGTTAAAACATCTGCAATCCGATGTTTCCCTAAAAATCACCTTAGAAGTGTCATATCTAAACACGTCTCTATATCACGAAAAAAATTATGGGAGAAATCGTTAAGAAAACCCTTGAAAAATCATGACGAAACGATCAATTACGTGAGGAAGCCTTAAATAAGATTAGATTTAGGTTGCTTGTATTGATTGAGGTGGGACAGTCCACAATGTAAAAACAACCAGAAACGCTTAAAATATTAAAAGGTTTCATTGTTACTGTTGTTTAGGAACTGGATCCAACATTCAACCATTGAACAGTTTAAGCCCTGACAGATTAGCAGGAAATATCTTTCGACAATTGTTTGGCAAATTAATCTCCAACAGACGGCAAACAAATCACCAAAATATAGGTTGATTTAGGTTTATCAAAGCACCTAGCAGGGTAATAGAAAAAAATAAAGTAGTACTTTAATCGAAGTATGCGAATATTTCCATACCTTTTTTTTCATAATGTCATTGCAAAATTACCATTAAGGCTGATAATGGTATTATTGGTATGAAAAAACTACTCTATTTGACGTGTAAAATCCTCTATTACCCTGCTAGGTGCTTTGGTTTTATCAACAAACCGATGCTAAATCTTTTACTTCATCAGCTTATACATACGTAAGAACATATCGACCAAAACCACTTACAGTGGAGGTGTGACGCAAGTCCTGTTATTCACTTACAAAAGAACTGATATCGGTGTAGGTGACGCTTACAGGTTCGACACGCAAAAAGGTATGCGTCACAAATGGCAGCTGATGAGGAAAGTACGCGAAAGTTTTATCAACAAAAATTTACCAGAAAAATTTTAGGTAGAAAATTATAATAAAAAAGTTTGCGTCAAAAAGTGGCAGATGATTCGGCTTTCTTCTGTTTGAATTCCATTTTTTAAAGGAATATATTTCACAATTTTTAAAATTTTCATTCCTCAACATCTGCCACTTGTGACGCAAACTTTTTTATTATAATTTTCTTCCTAAAATTTTTCTGGTAAATTTTTGTTGATAAAACTTTCGCGTACTTTCCTCATCAGCTGCCATTTGTGACGCATACCTTTTTGCGTGTCGAACCTGTAAGCGTCACCTACACCGATATCAGTTCTTTTGTAAGTGGATAACAGGACTTGCGTCACACCTCCACTGTAAGTGGTTTTGGGCGATATCAGCTCTTTTGTAAGTTGTGCTTTTTTAGAATTTGGTCGCAGATAATAGACAATCATATTGTGCAGTTTGAACGAAAATATCATAGATCCCAAATACGCGACTTTTTAGGAAAACCATGAAACACGTATCGACTAGAATCTAAAACTCTATAACTTTGTCTTTTACACGAGGTTTCTATCTGCCGTATTTTCCGAGTTATGGATGACATAGCTCGCACTTAAAACGCTCATAGATCCCAAATACGCGACTTTTTAGGAAAACCATGAAACACGTATCGACTAGAATCTAAAACTCTATAACTTTGTCTTTTACACGAGGTTTCTATCTGCCGTATTTTCCGAGTTATGGATGACATAGCTCGCACTTAAAACGCTCATAGATCCCAAATACGCGACTTTTTAGGAAAACCATGAAACACGTATCGACTAGAATCTAAAACTCTATAACTTTGTCTTTTACACGAGGTTTCTATCTGCCGTATTTTCCGAGTTATGGCTGACATAGCTCGCACTTATAACGCTCATAGCTCCCAAATAGACGACTTTTTAGGAAAACCATGAAACACGTATCGACTAGAATCTAAAACTCTATAACTTTGTCTTTTACACGAGGTTTCTATCTGCCGTATTTTCCGAGTTATGGATGACATAGCTCGCACTTAAAACGCTCATAGATCCCAAATACGCGACTTTTTAGGAAAACCATGAAACACGTATCGACTAGAATCTAAAACTCTATAACTTTGTCTTTTACACGAGGTTTCTATCTGCCGTATTTTCCGAGTTATGGATGACATAGCTCGCACTTAAAACGCTCATAGATCCCAAATACGCGACTTTTTAGGAAAACCATGAAACACGTATCGACTAGAATCTAAAACTCTATAACTTTGTCTTTTACACGAGGTTTCTATCTGCCGTATTTTCCGAGTTATGGCTGACATAGCTCGCACTTATAACGCTCATAGCTCCCAAATAGACGACTTTTTAGGAAAACCATGAAACACGTATCGACTAGAATCTAAAACTCTATAACTTTGTCTTTTACACGAGGTTTCTATCTGCCGTATTTTCCGAGTTATGGATGACATAGCTCGCACTTAAAACGCTCATAGATCCCAAATACGCGACTTTTTAGGAAAACCATGAAACACGTATCGACTAGAATCTAAAACTCTATAACTTTGTCTTTTACACGAGGTTTCTATCTGCCGTATTTTCCGAGTTATGGATGACATAGCTCGCACTTAAAACGCTCATAGATCCCAAATACGCGACTTTTTAGGAAAACCATGAAACACGTATCGACTAGAATCTAAAACTCTATAACTTTGTCTTTTACACGAGGTTTCTATCTGCCGTATTTTCCGAGTTATGGATGACATAGCTCGCACTTAAAACGCTCATAGATCCCAAATACGCGACTTTTTAGGAAAACCATGAAACACGTATCGACTAGAATCTAAAACTCTATAACTTTGTCTTTTACACGAGGTTTCTATCTGCCGTATTTTCCGAGTTATGGATGACATAGCTCGCACTTAAAACGCTCATAGATCCCAAATACGCGACTTTTTAGGAAAACCATGAAACACGTATCGACTAGAATCTAAAACTCTATAACTTTGTCTTTTACACGAGGTTTCTATCTGCCGTATTTTCCGAGTTATGGATGACATAGCTCGCACTTAAAACGCTCATAGATCCCAAATACGCGACTTTTTAGGAAAACCATGAAACACGTATCGACTAGAATCTAAAACTCTATAACTTTGTCTTTTACACGAGGTTTCTATCTGCCGTATTTTCCGAGTTATGGCTGACATAGCTCGCACTTATAACGCTCATAGCTCCCAAATAGACGACTTTTTAGGAAAACCATGAAACACGTATCGACTAGAATCTAAAACTCTATAACTTTGTCTTTTACACGAGGTTTCTATCTGCCGTATTTTCCGAGTTATGGATGACATAGCTCGCACTTAAAACGCTCATAGATCCCAAATACGCGACTTTTTAGGAAAACCATGAAACACGTATCGACTAGAATCTAAAACTCTATAACTTTGTCTTTTACACGAGGTTTCTATCTGCCGTATTTTCCGAGTTATGGATGACATAGCTCGCACTTAAAACGCTCATAGATCCCAAATACGCGACTTTTTAGGAAAACCATGAAACACGTATCGACTAGAATCTAAAACTCTATAACTTTGTCTTTTACACGAGGTTTCTATCTGCCGTATTTTCCGAGTTATGGATGACATAGCTCGCACTTAAAACGCTCATAGATCCCAAATACGCGACTTTTTAGAAAAACCATGAAACACGTATCGACTAGAATCTAAAACTCTATAACTTTGTCTTTTACACGAGGTTTCTATCTGCCGTATTTTCCGAGTTATGGATGACATAGCTCGCACTTAAAACGCTCATAGATCCCAAATACGCGACTTTTTAGGAAAACCATGAAACACGTATCGACTAGAATCTAAAACTCTATAACTTTGTCTTTTACACGAGGTTTCTATCTGCAGTATTTTCCGAGTTATGGCTGACATAGCTCACACTTAAAACGCTCATAGCTTCCAAATAGACGACTTTTTTGGAAAACCATGAAACACGTGTCGACTGAAATCTGAAACTCTATAAATTTGTCTTTAAAACGAACTTTCTATCTGCCATATTTTCTGAGTTATAGGCCCCATAGCTCAATACCTTAAAACGCTCATAGCTCCGAAATTATAAGCTTTTATAAAAATTCCTTCTTAGTTTCTTAGAATTACGTCCTTAACATACCCTGAAAATTTCAGCCAAATCCACCGGTAAATTAAAAAGTTTCGCCGTAACAAAGTAACAAAGTAACAAAGTAAAAAAGTAACAAAGGTTGGTAAAATTCATCAATTTCAAAATGCATGAAAATCCATTTCTTCATACAAATTTCTACAAATTTCCAAGTTTTGAAATTTAATATCTTGGCCAAATCTTAACCTTATGAGGCGTGTGATAGCTCGTTGAACTCGTATGGACGCACAGATTATGAATAAAATACTTTGGGGGTAGTAGGAGCAAAGGGGGAAAAGTCAAAAAGTTCGTGTATATATGTTCCTCAGTCCTGCGGAAAATTTTTTTTTTCAAATTTTTCAGTGTGAACGGACTTGCGTCACGGCCCTTCACTAACGTAGGGCCATGATTAGGAACTTTTCATCGTTTCATCCTCATCGCATTGTTACAGATAAGACGTCCGTAATAAATGCTTTAGTCAAAACACCTAGCAGTGTAATAGAGGTTTTACCACGTCAATTAGAGTAGTTTTTTTGTTATAAATAATACCATTAGCAGCCTTAATGGTAATTTTGAAATGACGTTATGAAAAAAAGGTATGGAAATATTCGCATACTCCGATTAAAGTACTACTTTATTTTTTTCTATTACCCTGCTAGGTGCATTTACTACTTTAATTTGCTGTCGTATATTCTTCGCTTCCGGTTTTAATATAATTAATAATTTCCAGTCAATAAATTTGGTACACTAAATGGTGTGAGGTGTGAATTTTAGAAAGCTTCGATAAACCTTATTCATTATACACAAAGGTAACGTTGATAAAGAAACGAGTTAAATTTTTAAAAACAAAATTTTTGGACTCTCCATAGCATTTTATTAAAACATAATCAAAATTGAATAAAGATCGCCGCATTTTCCCTTAATACATTTCGTTTATAAAAACTTGTAGAACCGTAATCATAATCAATAATCGTTGAAAAGTCAAATGACCTGTTAGTTTTGATATGACTATAGTCAATATTGATTAAAAGTTTCACATTTTTCACATTGTTTACACAAGCTGTTGTCGCAATCCGCATTTGCATATTGTAGTTGAAATTATTCAAAAACAAAAGAAACGATCACAACAACTTTAAAAATAGCTTCAGAACAGTATCGATTCAATTTTTAGAATTTTCAATAATATAATTGTTACCATATAGTGATCAGGTGAATCAAGAATCGGGATATAATAAATGTTATCGATAACCTTGACAGAGATGAGCTCTGCCTTGCGTTCTCGTACCTTCTGATAACAAAACGTATAGTTCGAGAAGTAAGAGATTTTCCATCAAACTGTAGGATATACCTTCAACAAATGAAGTAACAGATTTAATTGTAATGTGGCGATACGCTTTTCGTTAAACAAATCGTCAATACATGATAAATTGATTATTAACATGCAAACATTTCAGGGTCATTTTCTTACATCAAACACAAAAATGCATACAAATTGGATTCTGTAGGGAATAGTAATTAAACCACCTTAGTTAATGGACCATTAAACTAAACTTGTCATTCTTTAATTACGGAAAAAGGTAATTACATAAACTTATTCAGATTCCTTTATAATCAATTATTTCATTGCTCTTGCTCTTAAAATCCGTAATTTAAATTGCATTTTTGTTATTATCACCGATCTTAGATAGTCTATCTAGGGTTATCTTATATAGAGGGATTCTTTTGAAAATCCACCTATCAAAATCGGACCCATTTCGTCTGGGATTGATATATACATGGTTTGAAAGCCAGTAGACCTTAAAAATGGCCTCACACAGTCCCGAGCCACACCTGGTTGCTGGTGGAAGATCTCCGAAGTTGGAAAAATAGTGTTTTTTATCCGAATTTTTTGGCCGTTATAAATTATCGTTCCGGGTGAGATTGGGCTCATTGGAAAGCTGAGCTTAAGTACTTTCGGGTCATGCCTAGTTTGATTAGATTCATTGATATATGTTTGCAAAAATTTGCAAGAAAAATTTTCAAAATCTGTGTGAACTTTAGACAGGTCTGGGCTGGTACTGATGACTTTGATACTATGGTACTATGATAAACTTTGAGACAACTTAAGTTACTACTTTGTATTTGTACAACTAAATTTGAAAACAGTAATTAAAAAATTACGTTTCACTTAATAGTTATGGTGATTTCTGCTACTGATTTACATGTAAATTATTAATAGCAAAAAGAATTAATACTCTCATGGAATAATAACTGTTCTTAAAAATGTGCGCCTTTGAATGAAGTTAGAAATGAATATTGCGATCGTGTACTAAAATATCGACGATTCGCCAAACGTCATACAGGAAAAAGTATGAAAAATAAGGGTGATGATCGATGTCACTTAGCATAACCTTTACAAACATTTTCTGCTTACCTTAAAATAATTCAAGACAGCACTGCTGGCATTGACTCCAGATTATAAAATAAGTGTATGAAATGGAACGGTGTGATCATCGGATGATAGGCTGCATTCGACTCACAGCTGATTAGTATTGTCCTCAACAACAACAACAACTAAACTGCCAACAACCATCAAACGTTCTGAGGCCGAAACAAGACAATCTGCTTGATGTCTCGCTAATCCGATAGTACTTAGCTAGACACATTCGTACATGAGAGATTTTTGTATAAAAACCTTGATAGAATATGTGATAAAGGAAATCAACTAACACCTACCACAATTGATCGATAACCCAGTTCTATTTGTAATTAACATTTTACTGTAATTGCTGCTGGTTAGAAAAAAAATAAGTTCTTTGGAATATGTTATAACATAAATATCTAATCTTTCATAATTTTGAGGCATCCAACCGTAATTGGACGAATAATAATCAATGAATGAAATGATTTTGAGACTGTGTCGGCATTGAGGAAAAAATTATATGGTAAAATGATCAGTTAAAGGGGTACGAAGCAATAATAGAAATATTGTTTGAATTTTATACCAATCATAATTCTTCTTAGGTTCAAACAGGAAAAACTCATCGACCAACAGTCTGAGTCCATATTTATATATTATCTTGGGAAAATCATTTTCTTTCATATTTAAATGGACGTAATGTATTATTTACCAAAAATAATACGTTTAACAATGATAATAGGTCAATAGGTTTTTTTCTGATCGTTGTTGATGACAGTGATGTTAATGACGATCTCAGGTCATCTGCACAATTAAAAATAAAATTTCTTTCGTATAATAGAGACAGATCTCAATCTCTAATATTTTTTATAGAAAAACTTTCGTGTAAAGTTTATATTAAGTGTGAATGAAATGAAATATCCAATTTTGTTACAAAGACGTGTGTTTAAACAACTAAAATTATTGATTGTTTAGATAACAAGTCCAATGTTTGGTGTAAGCATATTCAATGTTTATTTATATAGACGAGTATTTCCACTAAAATTTACGATGTTTCGCACATTTTTGTGATTATGGCAATTAAATTTAGAGCTCAATTTGTTAAGCGCTGACAAATCGTGTACGAAGATGTTCGTTCATCATATTATAGCAATTAGAAAATCATCATTTTAGAAATGGCAATAATCACAAAACTGAACGATGGCCTAATAAGATCTTATAAATAAATAAATGTTAAAACAATTGAAGTAAAAGATTTTGTATTAAACACTAAGCGATACTTAGAGTAAGATCGAAGTAAAAAATTTTACGTGTTACGGCATGTTTCATTTTCATTTACATTGCCTAATCACGTAAAGCATTGTACTTACGAGGTTCCAAGTTGTTATTTGACAAGTGGGGAATACAGCCCTCCCCTTCGGGTCGGGCTGTAACACCCCACTTATCAAATAAACAACTTGGAACCTCGGAAGTAATATACTATAAATTTTATACCACGATACGCTTGCCAAGGGTAAGTGAACTTTATGTTAACAATGTGAATGATAATTTATTACCATAATATGTACAACCTGCCTTAATGATCACTATTGCGTAATTTCATTTACTGGTAAATTTCGAGGATAATTTTCGTTGTATAGTAAGTTATCGAAAAGTTTTTTTTAGCATTGTGTGTATCACATTCAGACCGTCCAGAAAGCGCAAAATTCAACTTGTAAAACATTTTAAATTGTCTTGTTGATAGTAGAATAAATGAATGATTACCATGTTTTTGGACTTAAAGTGTTTATTGTACAATTTTCTGGCCTTGAACTGTGTGTGAACTGTGTTGGATTCTTTTATTAGCAATGAAAATTGTCTCAACGACCTCTTGCATACAATTTTACCCACTTAATAATGAGATTTATTTCGTCATATAACTTCTGTATGACGCTAAATCAAATAATGCTCAACAGAACAGTGAACTAAAACAGTGAACCTTAATTTTACGAGCGATTTTTTTTTCGAATAGTCGAATAGGAAAATGATTCAAATACGTATAGGTTATAGCCTACAAGTTGAAACAACATTATGTTGTTGATAGCTCCTGGACGTAACTCGCAACTATGGCTCAAAATCTTCGAAATTTCTTTTTATGTTTGTATGAATACGTTTTCGACATCGACAATTAAAATGAGAGTTTAGCTAAATCCTAACAAAAACGACAGCAGAATGGAGTGGGATAATTTGGCACACGGTGCTAAAACAACGCATTTTCAACTATGTAAAAGGTGAACTCGCACACGTTTTTTCAATACCAAAATTTTGTAAAAGGAGTCATTAAGTCGATGACATGGCTAATATGCATTTGCAGCAATAAACTTGCGTATGCGAGTTCACCTTTTAAGTAGTTTAAAAGTGCATTTTTTTGACACCGTGTGCCAGATTCCTCGATACCAGCAGAATAAATAATTCTTACGAGTTCATTTTCCTTAAAAATTCAAAATCGATTGGAAGATACCAGACTCAATGAACAAAGCTTAAATCGTGTACCCAGTTATTGATTTTCTCCTTATCAGTTACATGCAATCACTCTAATCATTTATAATTATTATTTCCACAATAGTATCGTGACCTTAATGTTGAATTTCAGAATAATGCAGTATTATCAAAATAAAAACACTTTTATAGTGATCACGATCTATATGTCGATACGGGGAAACTACTTTTGTGTTTGTTAAAATCTCATAAAAATACTTCGATCAAATCAAGTAAAAGATTTGATTTTTGTTTTAATGATATGCAGTGTTTTTTTGAGAATTGAATTTAAAGGAATCCAATTCAACTTACGGACGGTTTCGTGAATGGAATTTTCTAATTTATCAGTGCGAGCGTTGTAACTAAGCGTTGTGTTTGATCTATTTTAGTAAATGAATTAGTCAGGAAACAGAAGTTTTTTATAATTTATTTTGATAAATAAACCTATTTTAGGAACGACTTATGGAAAAAACGCAATTTTTTATTTTTTAAATTAAAATGAAAATCCACAAAACTCACATAAAATTTAACGTAGCTGCAACACAAAGGAACTCTACCAGGCAAAAGTTGACCGATGTTTAAGTGCCCATTCCACTTAAAAAAAGTACGCCGTGAGAGAGCCGTTAGAGCGCCGTGAGAGAGCCAACTGTCAAATAAACAAAGAAAAATTGAAAAAATTCAATTTTGTCTCTCACACGGAGTACTTTTTTTGGTAAGAGGAAACTAAGCATTAAACGTCGGATTTGTTCCTTACATCCGCCGCTTATACAATGACAACAAATGAATAAGCGTGATATGGATTTTTATTGTGCGCAAAATTTTTTGAAAACGCAAATAATTTTTGTGGAAACTTTTTTATTTTCATTTTTTTTAGGTAGTTCAGGCTTTAGGTGATTAGGGCGATATATATTTGATCTTTCTTTGACGTTTTACTTATTTTGTGTGAAGTGCCTTGTACATTTAGTTTCAAACTTCACACAAAATAAATAAAACGTCCATGAAAGATCAAACATATATCACCCTAATTACCTAAAGCGTAAAATACCTAAAAAAAATTAAAAATAAAACAATTTCCACAAAAATTATTTGCGTTTTCAAAAATTTTTGCGCACAATAAAAATCCATATCACGCTCATTCATTTGTTGTCATTGTATAAGCGGCGGATGTAAGGAACGAATCCGACTTTTAAAAATCGGTCAACTTTTGCCTGGTAGAGAGCCTTTGAGCAACAACAATCAGCTATGTTATGACATGGCTCCGATGTGCCTTTGTTATTGTTTATATGTGTTCGTAAATGAAAGTTCTAAACAGTTCTAAAAACAGACAGTTTTCTGACAGTCTCTTGACAGTCTCTTGACAGTCTCTTGACAGCCCTTTGTGAATATTTAATAGAAAATAATACAAAATCATTGAAATGATTTTTTTTTTAAATATTTTAATTTTATCGTAAAATAAATTCTGTAAACACAGAATTGTTTTATTTTATATGAAGAATATTAATAAATTATAAAAATATTGTGTGTTTCCTGGCTTTAGCTGTAGATAACGTAGAACTAAATATTTTAAAGCGACTTAATACCTTAAAAATCATACTTACCACAATCACCTTTCAGTTAAATACCATACGAAGTATTTTTTTCTTTGTTGTAATGACTTACCATATACCACAACACAAAACCAGTAATAATAAGAAAGCAAATATGCCTCGGATGACTTCTTTTATTATTAAGGAACATCTTGCAGGTAATATATTTTAGCAATTCTTTTTGAACTTTACTTTCAAATGGTTGTTTAGGGAATTACCTTGAGCTTTTCAAAATCGTACCAATTTCCAAAAATCTTTATGATACCGAAAATTTCGTAAAAAATTACCGGTTCTTTAGTTATTTATTTTTTGAAGTCCTTTTTTGTAAAAAGAACAAATAAACACAAACTTTACGGACGTAGACATCATGGTCAAGTTGAAATAAATTAAACCTAGCTAAATTCGATCATTCTAAACAAAAACTAATGAAAAATGCGGTTCTGTGTCACAACGATCACTTCTTTCGCAACGTGTGCACTTGTTAGCATGTAGGCTTTCTCTTACTCTTTCCAATTAATCACACGCCGGTGGTCCACAACTTGTCTCAACTGTGAGAGGCTCTTAGTCTCAAAACCAATAAACAAAACAATTGATAATTGATATTAAATTCGAGAGATCTAAAAACTCCGCATGGGCTATAATAACTGCTTTTTATATACCGGTTGGATTCCCTAGTGGACCACCACGGGTGTGCGATGGGTAAGGGACCGAGACTGGCGTAGTTCACAAAAAATTGTTTTCATCACTAGATGTCAAATATCGAGTTTAAAAATTTTTAAAAATTGATTTACAACTTTCGTAAAACCAAAGAAGCAAAATTTTCGAGTTTTCGGTTGCCCCACATATTTTGACCTCTACCAAAAATTTACTTTTAGAATTTTGTTAGCTGTTAGCTAAAACTGTACAAAATCTTCGATTTTAAATGGTTTGATAGAAAAGTGACCACAGATATTAAATTCAATTAAATGAATCAAAGATAATGTTTTTCGTGCATATTTAAAAAATTTGATTTTCTCAGTTGAGGCATTTTTTTTTTCAATTTTAGACCAAACAAACAATTACGACACAAACGATTCTCAGAGTATTTTCAAAAACTTTTCTGTTCTGGATAGCCTACAACATTCCCAATAATTTAAGCCCACTTGAGCAAAAATTGTCTCATTTTCCTGATGAATTTACAAATTTTCTAGTTTTGTATACTATTTTTGTGAAAAAAAATCCCAAATTTTCTTGAATTTTCCTACTTTTCCGAATTTTCTTAAAAATATTTTCGTGAAAATAATGAAAAAGTGGGAAAATACAAGAATATATGAAAACGTTTTAACAAAGCTGCCCTAATTTGAATAAGAAACTTAGTTTTTTATTCAAATTATTTTTTTTTTTTCATTTTTTTAAGCTCCAAAATTTCCAAAATTTGAAGGCAAAAGAAACTTTAGGTCGTTTTAAAATTATTTGAAGTTATTCCTCGGTGCTAAAGTGAACACAAACTCTGAAAAATCCTACTAAAAAATTTGCATAAGAACCTTAACTTTGGGAAAAATGACAACAAATAATCGAATTAAAGGTTTCTCATGCAAATTAATTGTTAGAGTTTTCTCTGAGGTAAGGTTCTCATCCAAATCATTTGTAAGTTAAGGTGCTTAGTGAAATTATTTGTCAATTAAGTTTTCCATATTTGGTCATTTTTTGAACTTAAGGTTCTAAGGAATTTTACTTTTGACGGATTTAATTGTTTTTATTTTTTATTTTTATTACAGACCCAATGACCCAATAGACCCAATGCTCATTTACCAGTAAACTGAACTGCTATCTATTTTACTGCAAGTTCTGTTCTGTATTTTTGTCGGATTTTTCGTGAAGAAACAACTACACAAAAAATATTTTTTGATGATTTTGATGTTTTAAATAATTTATTGAATATTTATTAAAATTCTCTTTACAACAAAAATATAATAAAAAAATTACTTGAATAAAAAAGTTTTTCCTTTACTTTTGATTTATGACATTGAAACGTAATGAAATCTCAAAGAGCAACTCAGTTTTGGATTTTAACCTTTCAGAAATGGCAAACATATCGCAAGATGATCCATATAAATTCTCTATGTCCTCTGCTTAAAATATCGGGTAGTGCTTAACACAAATTCTTTTACTTCATTTGTTTATCCATTCATTTTACTGAATACGACAGCCTGATCAGTGTGTTATTGCATTTATTGGTCGCTGCTGTCGATAACGAAGGGCTAAAAAAGAAGTCGAAACAGGGCGGAGCAAAATATATTGTTATGGAATCCCACCTCTAACACATTTAATTCTAATTATTTTCCTAACATCAGATCGTACTATGGTAAAAATGGACGTGGAAAATTGGCTTCATAACGGTGACTCTTCACAGTCATTCTTCATAAATCGTCTGTTAACCGGTAAGTTATAAATTAGAGTGAGAAGCAGCAGAGGAATTTTGTACAATATAGACAAACTCTATGCGAAGGGACCATATCGTGCAACAACAAAAAAATTTGGAAGTTTTAATTCAGCCATTATTAAGTGTACTCCCTCATGACTGTTCTAATTGTGCCACATTAAGTGTGTAACGTCAAGCTTTTGTTAGCGGTTGTAATAAAATTCAATGAATGAGATTGAACTGATTTCTTGAGATGAGAGGATTAAACAAAGTTCAAAGAAGATACAATGCCTGATTGAAGTTACTGAACAATGGGTAAATTTAAAATGAAAAAATTAAGTATATCTAGCCTCTTGCCAACATCCTGTCGTCTCATCACGATGATAGTAATGCGGTCGATTATCTCGAAATACGGTTACAGCTGGAAACTGGTTATCTTGGATGTATTTTAAGGTTGATCGGACCTAAAATTGATGAAAGCCGTTTCAGTGATGAGTTTTACTTTTATTTTCGAAATATCTAAGTTACCTGCATGGCGAAATGTGGAGGCTCGACCTCAGGACTGGTTGATAAGTGGCGTAGGAGAAACTCATCAGTTTGAGCTAGCCATAGATCAACACCTAAACAAAGGACATTTTCAGTGTTTTCATTTTCTTTCGGTTCTGGATTTTCTTCAATTCTTACCTCTCAACGGATCGTAATTAAACGGCCCAATTCTTAGCATACCCAATTGCGAATCATAAATATCCAGCACCTACAACAAAAACGAAAAAATTATGTAAATGACGACTACACAAGAAAGTTCGCAATTTACTTACTGTTTGTCCACCGGTAAAATTTCGAGCCATACGTAACTGCAAATCTGGTCCTTTGTCCGTGAACGCAGCCGGAAATATTTCACCGGTTTTGATATTTACACCGATGCCGTAAATGATTGGCCAATTCAAGTCACCTCTAACAATTGTATTCAATTCGCCAACGCACGCTTGAGTTAAATCGATTTCCAGTGGATGTTTATGAAACGATTCTGTCGGATCAAGTAAAACGAAGAACTGTATTAATATAACAATCCCATTCCAATTTGTGGATGTTTTTAAAGAAAAAATTGTTGACCTGTCCGTTCAAAGGACTTTCTATATTTTAAAAACTTTGACTCAAACATTAACGAAAACCATTGTAGATGAAGCTATTGTTAATCCTAATAACATATTTCATGTTTGAATCCATGCACCTTAAAAGGACATAAACATAAATCCAAACCCTTAGACCTTAAACCTTCCCTTGTGTGAACCTCAGCTTTTTTTAAATTTAAACAAAATTATCCCTTGGAATGACGGAGCATATCTTTACAAGTCGAAGACCACATTCACAACATATTAGGGACATTACGATTTTCGTTTATAATTAAGTTGACTGGCAAATTATAAGTAAATTCTCTATACGAACTATATGGAGAGTCAAGTTATAGTTTCCAAGTTTTTTGTCAACATAAAATTACAGGTAAACATGGCAATCTCCATATCCTACAGGAATAAAACTGACTCCTACTATTCTTCGCGTATGTTGGAAGGTAAACTCCAATTTTTGTAAAGACCTTTTCATTCCTATATCATCTAAAACTTACTTTTTTCTACTCTGATTTGATTGACGTATATCCGATCTCCAACCACATAAATAGGTCTTACTATCAACATAGAACAAAGCCAAGTGTATGTAACATAAAATGGTGTGATTTTAGTAACTAAAAATGTGATTAAATTCACAAGCAAAGCGACTGTACCTGGTCTGCTGTAATTAAATATATTTTTGTCTCAAAATTGTCTTATCTATGCAAATGACTTTATGTACGTATAACCCTTATATAGTCTCGTCTCTTAACATCGCCATATTTAACTTTATTAATGCCCTCCCCCAGTTCCCAGTTTACATCCCACATGCTATTAATTTAAGCTAGATAAATTCGATATAGATATTACATATTAAATTGCCTTCATTATAGACGATAACTTTGTTCCCAAGAAACATTGATGCGTTAGAAACGTTATGAATAGCGGTCATTTTACGTTAGCTGACCACCCGAAATCAATCTGGCTCCGATGTCGATGGAAATATATTTCTGATAGAAGCTTCCATCCATATACGTAACATCATGCTTATACACATATCCCGTCAGCTCATACCATTTTACAAATGCATACTAGCCATTCCATTTTATACACATGTACTGGACCGCACAACACTACGTAACATTTATGTGTGGATTGGATATATACTATATAGGTACTCTATGAGTTTTCCTTCTTACGAAATTTCCCTTTTACAAGGTAGTGTGTGATGTTCAAAACATACATGATGTTGATTGTACAATATAGAGGTTGGGTCGGATAACGTTTATATATATAATGTTGAATGGCTTAAATTCAGATATTTCATCGATAAGATCTCACATATTTTGCAGTTTCATAAATTGTTAAAGGCAAGAAATACTTTACGCCGAAAGTAAACGTATGGTAAAGATTTTATCCCTGTCGAACGAAGAGAATAGAACAATTGTTCATCTCGTTGATATACTGTAGGACAAGACTACAAAATTTATTCTTTTATTAAATTGTCAAAGGATTTGGTAACAACATTCTCCCTGTGTCTATAAAAAAAAAACTTTACGAACGGCTTCAATTGATAAACATGCAAACTATACTCGACTCAACACATTCATCGGATATTTCAACTTTGATTGCGATATACAAGTCAATGTAGGAGATTAGTAAATTAGTTCTAATTGTACACATCACAAGTACAAGACATGAAGATACACAATCCGAACATGTGTATCAATGAATGTATTAAATGTAAATACAAGAAATTAATATTATTGCATATCAAAGGTACAATGTACGTTGTATACGAGCTGTACATGTAACGCACAATAACCGAAGCTTGAAGTGCTTTAACATGTTGATAAATTGAAAATGGGTTGTGAATGTATGCCAATAAATGGGATTGAATGCACTTATTGATAGGTTGAGAATTGAATAACCTTTGAAGTAATCAATGTTAATATTTAGATATCTTTTCAGATAGGAAATCTATGCATGGCATGCATGCTAATATATCTGTTGTAGTTGTTGTACAGTAGTTGTTGTTCGGTGAATAAATGTATTCCGAATAAGGGATGGACTGTTTTGGAGTCGGATGCTTCCTATGGTTCATTGCCTTCTTATAGTTCCTAAATTTTAAAATCGACTATTTTAACCGTTTACTTCTTTTGATACAAAATGTCTGGTTAATTTTTTTTTTAAATACATCTAGCCAGACCTTATCGTTTTTTCCCTCGTCGATAACACATGCCTATAACCATCCTATTCTAATAATTTTTGTAATCCCAATTCCCATCTACAAATGCTTCCCGACCAGCCAGAATGAATTTAAATTCACCGACCAATGTTAACACAATCAATATAAGAATCCATTTACAACTCCACACTGCCGCATAAATTCCTGCATTTTATTGCAATTTGTCTGAGAAATTTCAGCATATAGCACACATGGATTTCATGTTAAATTTAAATTTTCATAGATTTAGTATGGTCGACATTTGACCGCTTTCAACTACATGGGTCATTGTGACAAGGTTTTTCGAACAAATTAATGTTGGCCGTTATGAGCGATAAAATGGAAAATGCATGAAAATGATACTTACGCATTATGTTAAAGAATAAGTCCTCCGCATAGCTCTGTTGATCTTTATATCCTCCAATTAATTGCACTTCTATTCGTCCTTCTGGATATCCGAGTGCTAAATTTTGAACCCTATCAACCATTGTGGAAACAGCCTCGTCGATGCCATTACCGTCTAAATGTGCTAACGCTACTGCTCCCGATCCTGATCGAAGAATAAAATTATTTTTATATTTTCATTGAACGCCAGTTCGGACTAACCTGAATGCCTAACTACAACTATAATACAGGTTGTGGCGTCATCAGACCCAATTATATTTACATTTTTGTCATGTGTTGCAACTGCAGCTAGTTCACGTTGACCGACATAAAGAAGACCTACTGGACCAACCTGTAAATGTAGAGTTGAACAGTAAATTATTAGTGAGATTAAGAAAGATTTAAGTATGAAGTATAGTCAGATAAAGGGAGCAAGTGTCCTATTCTAACTTATTAACGGAAATGTTTTGCTCATTTTACATTCGATAGAGACTGAAGTGTGTAGGACTCACTAAGATACACTGGCTGTGACCGAATAACAATGCGTTACATACGATTAAGTAACAAAAAATTCAGTCGCAACAGACATTGAAAATGTATTAGTTACTTCGATCAACGATTTTAGTAACTATTCAGCTAATAGAATGAAGCTAATGGTGACTTAATTTAGTGAAAACAGTCTTTCGGGCCTAATCTCCTAATAGTGACTATTGTTTTGTGAATTTGTATGTTCAGCTACAAACTCGGTTGAGAAATTTAAATCTTTAAATCTTAAAACTTCACACTGTAAGGTGTAAGCACAGGGATCACGGAAGTAGCATTCTGCCCCTGATGATATGGTGACGAAATCGTCTTTAGTTTTATTTTACGTTTCGCTATATAAGGAACACTAGCTCCAGATCCCTAGACGAAACATGAATTAACCTTTTAGAAACGTATGGCAATATAACCATTAACAATCGATTAAACAAAATCTTGTACTTCATTTGATGAAACATATATTTTGAATACAGATGTATGGATTATGGATGGAGCTCATCGCTAATTTTTACACTATCGTCGATAACATATTATTAGCCGTGTCTGAAAGATTATTTGCTGCAATTACTTAAATAACGGTACCTACTTCGCTTTACACGAATTAATGCAGTTTTAGACTTGAATTAAGTTGTAACATTAAAATTCTGATGTCAATAATGAAATAAATAAAATTAATTTCAAGCAAAATTTATTTTATTTATTTATTTATTTATTTTATTGAGCCGTCCAACATTCACACAGATAACATGAATAATTCCGAAGCGCGTTATTCATTTTTATACGTTTTCTTATACAAAAAAATAATCTTTTAACAGCACAAGAAGTTAAGAAAATGCAATGGTGTAATCAATAATGAGCAACCGTAAATATTTTAATCTCTCTAGTTTGTACAGCACCCACTGAACAAGTGCCCATTAAAAATAAATTGATAATGGAATTTCGCACACATTTTAATACTTACCGTTTTCGTTGGTATTTCTAAGAGTTGATTAGCGTAATCTCTGTAAACCGGATGTAGCATAAATAAAGCTGATGTGTCCATTGGACACTCATCTTGAAGTACTCCATTTAGAACCAGAACCATTCTGAAATGAACGTAAACGAATATTTAAAAAAAATAATGATTTTCACGATGTGTGCGTAAATTAGTAGTCTAGCACTAAGCCTTACAGTCTACCACTTATCCTAACAGTCTAGAACTTAGCCTAATATTCTAGCTGTTTGGCTAGTTAGACTATAGTTCAACGAAATGTCTTAATATGGCAGAGAAGATAGTATTTCCTAGAAGCAATACCAGCCATCAAATTGTATCATATCTCTGAGTTCAACTTTAGACGTTCCACTATGCAACGCTACTTAAATTTTAAATGCCTACCTACCTATTTATCAAACAGGCAAAGTCAATATCAATGAAAGTTCACATACAAAGGGGAAAAAACTGATGTCTTTACGTGAGCAATAAAGACAAATCTAATGCTAACATAATCACGATCCCGGAAGAATTAACCGTAAAGATTTCAAATTTTGATTTGTATTTGATTAAAACGAACCTATAGTTTAGTTTTTTCTCTCTCTACCATTTTCTGTATGTTCGACTTATGTATCTTTTAGTCGATCCACAATTTATATATCTACGAAGTTGCAAAAATAACGTGAAAACCAAGTAAAACCTGTGAAATGATAAAATTTCTTTTTTTAAGTGTGTACAGTGAGGTTGCCTAGAACCCAATAATATGTACTATTTCAATCGTACAAAAAGATGAACATTGCATCAAACAATACTTTGCCATTATCTGTGTCTCCTGTGTGCTAACCGCAAATGCCCTCAACAACAAAGAAGCGAATAATTCGTACCAGCACTTTATTTTCCTTAGTCGTATTAAATCTGAAATCTACAAATGATCACCTGAACTGTTTACTCAATTTGCATTTATTCAAAATTGGAAATTGGAACGAAGATGTCTTCAACATTTTGAACCAACTCCGGGCAGATATGCTTCTCTGATAAAATATCTGCTAAAACAGCACCGCTTCGACAGTTTTCTCGCTCATTGTGAAAATAAAATAATTGAACTGAACGCAAAGTGCATGCAACGAGTATTGCATACAAAAACCATACTGCACTGAGTGAGTATATATAATATTCGTATTCTCGCTAACTAACAATTTTAAGAATTATCTACTTTTTTATCTCAAGGTTTATCTTTCAGCGGGAGTACACGTTTCATTAGACATTAATTATATGTATTGAGAAGCACTCATGTTTGTGTATATTGTGGAACATCGTTTCCGTTAAGTACTTTATGGACTTTCTTTGCATAATTTTCAAATGTTGCAACAGCAAGCAACTAACGAACATCATTCATTTTTATTGTACATCATTTTTGTTTCAACTGCCATTAACTAGGCTACTTTTACTGAACATTTTTCTTACCAGTTCGCTAAATAAAATGAAAAAGCGATAATCCGCACTTCTTCTGTTGCAGTATTGAAATTCCCAAAATGTGCTTAATCGTATGGGGTAACAACAGAAAAATGATAAGCTGGTATACGCCTGTGGCGCCATAATTATCATCTCTCTGTGGGACAAGTCGACAAAATCGTTTGTCACATATTTCCATTTCTTCTTATTTACGCAGAAGAATATCCCTTAGTCATCTCCTATTTTATCTACCTACAATGGTCTACCGTCTACGTTAAAGATGCTCTGATCGATCTGAAAATTTGAGCTAATTTACCGACGGTGTTATATTTGATAGATCTTTTCACTGTTTGATTGAATAAATCTAATCAACAGTTGGTTCACCTTAAGAAAACACAATTTTAGATTTATCAGAGTTTTAACTGTCATAGATGTTCCAGTAAATTAAGTGATTCCCAGCTGAAGATATTTTGGCGCAAAATTTGAATTTACTAAGGCGTTTTCAAATTTTGCACAAAAATTGCATAACCTGGAAACACTTAATTGACTGTGAACTCTTAAAAATCTGAAATATGTTCAGAGCTAAAAACTTCCTGTACTTATACAACTATATTCGATCGAACGAAAAAAAACTGGGACTTTTCCTTTAGTCTCCCTCTCGTTACATTTGCTATATTTCACAACATGGTATCTGCATATAGCCATAAATTGTGTGGATCATTATCAATTATTGGTCAGCAATAATAAATTCCAACACCATGTATTCTGGTGAAAAGATCCAACACATTTAATTAATATCAAATTTAATTATCTTGTCATTATAAATACCAAAATTTAACAACGCACATAAATCACTGGATACCATTTTAAGAAAATTTTGTGCTTGACAGTCATCAAACCGAAATAATTTTTTAACAAAATGTGTAATCACATAACATATTGGCCCTGTCAATTCTATCAATGTTCGAATACCCTATAAGATTAAAACTACTTCACCAGCATCGAGATCAATACAATTTTCAAATTTAATATTGTACAACTACCGACTCAAACGGATACATTCAAATATACATCATACCCCACAATCAAATCCAATAAATTGTAATGTCAATTCGATTCTCATATAACTGAAATGGAAAACAAGCACTTAGTTTGTTAGTTTGTTTTAAAAATCTCTCAATAAATGATTTATGGTCACAAGAAATAGCCACAGGTGGTCTATCAAGTGAGTTTGATTTAAACAACGCCTCTTAAATTGTGCACTCTCAAAATATTATTTCTTCATACATATATTTATGTTTACTTGAACAGTATTGTTATATGCATAGCATACACGGGATGGTTTATTGATACGTACACCAAAATGAAAAAACCACACCGTTCGATGTCGTGTATAATCATAATAAACTTAATCGAAAATTGATAGATATTTTGATTTGTGTGTGCTGTTATTACGGTGGAAGAAATTATTGTTTATTGTTGTTGGAACGTCTGTATAAGAATGTAAACTAAGATATTCAGTTAATTTGGAATACAGTGCCATATTGTACATTGTTTGATATTTAGGTTTATACGAATGGAAAGTATAGAAGGAATACCTCATCTTTACTCTCACAAATTCAGTGACGATACACATTGAAAGAAAACTAAAATGTTGGAGGACTAAAAAAAGGCTAATAGAGTTCACAATTCTGGCAACATTTTTAACGAGTGATAGATCATTTTTTGTCATTGATCTTTCGGATATAATCAATTTTATGAAACTAAAAATATTTACTTATCCACACTTAAAGATTCGCATTGGAGAGGCTGTGTTTCGTTTGTCATTGTCGCCACAGCCTGATGGTATGTCTAATTCTTTCAAAACTTTTCAAATCTTACAGGTCAAAACAGTGGTGAAACCAATGTTTTCAACTTTGACTTCCATTTGCAAAATTTTACTTTGTTATTCAAATCTTTCCTCGATAGGTAGACTTTAGACCACCCTGTTTATTAAGAAAAAATTAATAAAATCTTGATACGACGTTACAATAGGGAATGTTTTTTTTTTGGTTAGTGATGTCTTATCTTGTCTTTGAAAAAAAAAAAAAAAGAAAACCTCATCATACGTTGTTAAACGTGCCAACGTGCACGGATAAAAATTGTAACCAAAAATAACCGAAAAACAGGTTATTTTTTATCAGATTTCGCGTCAGTCAAATCATTTCTTTTCATCTTAATAAATCTTAAGTGAATATGGTTATGTGTACGATTTTTGTTGAATCCACACTACATTATGCACTATTGTTATTAATAATATGAAAATATTAAAACAAATTTAAATTTTTTGCAAATTTGGCTGTATCATATGTCTACCTACAGCCGTATCTAATGTTTCATTTTATAAGTATAAAAATACACTACGTAATTGCGTAACAAATTGAAAGTTTTATTGTTACAAGGAGTATTGAGAGGAGATAGTTTCTTACTGTTCGTTAAACGACTATATTTTTATTGTTGTGTGGGAATAAAATACTTCTACTTCAAAAGTAGAATTTAATTTCAATAAAGACAAATTAACGTTTTAGCGTGTCACGATACAACATTTAAATCTCTTACTTCATCTGTTTGAAGTATTGTCTAAACGTTTTATAAACATCTTTTACTTCGTTCGTTTGAATATATGTAGGTTTTACTGTATAAAAGACAAGAAGCTGTGGAGCATAAATAACAGATTCTTAAACGTTTAAAGAAGGTTAGTTTGGAGAAATAGATAAACTCTAATATTTGGTAGAATAGGAAAACACTTTTGAAACATTCAAATTTCTTGTGCCTGTCCTAAAATAGTATTCACGCTATATGAAACCTCGGTTGGCATGTAGAGGCGCCAGTTTTCGTTCTATTTTCTTGTGAAATAAATTCACTCTTGTAAAAAATATCAATTGAATGTCATAGCAATGACATAGCAGTTGATCTACAAAAAAATAGATCGCTGACAGATATGTTATAGCATTTAACAAAAATCTGTTACAATTTATCCTCAGTTTCCAAAGAACTTTTTCAATTTTACAAAAAGAAAATTAAAACCATCAAAAGAATTGCTTGAATGTATGATGGAGTTCCGACTTAAATCGGCACACCTCAGGGACGCCGACTTGTGTTTGGGAGTAGTGGATACAACATACAACAAGCGAATCTGGGAGTAGTGGTGCTTTTTCAAGTAAAACTGGAAAGATGTAGTGGTGCTCATCATTCGAGTAGTGGTGCCCAAGCCTCGCTTGTCCTTAGAAGTTGGCGCCTCTGGCACACCTTCAGATACTGCCGATAGCACTCATTCTTTTCTATGTTATTCTTATGATGAATGTTCTATTTGACTATAGGACAAGTAAATTATCAAGAGTTGAACAGGAAAAGGAGCTGTTTATTCATATCTTGGTGTATGCTAAACGATATATTTTTGAATATGTTTGGGTATCCATTACCATGAAAACAATTCATGGTAAGTACCATAGCACTGCCTAACGCGAACACTAATTTTATCAACATCAAAAAGCCTCCGAAATGTGAAACAGGTAGGCGTGTACGAATGCATGTGTTGTGTGTTTTAATTCATTCCAAGATACATATCATGACTCCTGTCTTTACGACAGAAACACAAAGCCTATTTTGATTGCACAAGCCTCTGAATATTTTTTGTGATCATGCTAAGAGCAGACCTGTGTAAGTACACCTGCAAATTCTTCTTCTTTGTTTGAGAAATTACTTTTCATTTACAACATGAGGTAAAGTTTCATCGGTCCTTCAATAAAATAGGGTCTTTTGATTTTTATGACTTTTTTTAGAAATTGGTTTTTGTAAAACCGATATGAATTTCGTTCTTCATCGGACAGCTCAAATTGTAGGACAGTTCACACACTATCCATACTTCCACGTTTATTCGATCCATGAACACGTATTAAGGCACTGCGAAATTGATAAATCTACCACGGTATACGCATCACGATTCTATCAACTAATATTTTGCTTCGAACGTAGGGTTTGATAAAAAAAAATGTATTCAAAAACGTGAGGTAAAGTTAACTTTACTGCACGGATACAAAACTTTACCTCAAGTATTTGAATAAAATATCTATACTTGACAATAGGGTAAATGATGGAAATTGTACTTCTTGTGTCTTGGCTACGTCTCGATCGGCAAATTTCACACAAGAAGTACAATTTCCATCATTTGCCCCATTGGTAAGTAATGTACTATTAACTTCATTCATTTTGCCAAACAGTAAACAGAGATCACGTCTTATTGATAATTAGAATCGAATTTTTTTAAAAGCTCTAGCATCTGACAATTATTAATCATTCAGGACAACTAATAAAAACCAAAAACGAAGTGAAAGTAACGAAAACTATGTAAACAGTTCTTACATTTCAACTAAATGTATAATCCAACCGGTGCGGCGAAATCAGTCGATAAACTAACTGATATAAGTTAATACTGGTTAGCTTTTTGTTTCTAATCCAATATTAGCGTTATGAAAGCACATTCAAAGAGTTGAATAATCAAAATACATGAACTCGATCAGAAAAGTTCATTTCTGGCATTACAAATTTATTGTTGACTCACTTTAACAATTAACAAAATTTTAAACAATAACGACGACGGTATGAATTTAATTAAATTAAATTTTATTTTTTCGGACAGCGCACGACCGAATGAAGTTACTTTCTCACACTGAATCAACTTAACTTATTATTTGAATAGAAACTCAAATATTTAAAAGAAAAAAAAATCGAATACTACTGCAATATTAGCAGTAAAAAGCCTTATCTGTTCAACGCCATATTGAAAATTCATAATTTTATCAAAGAGAACTGTGATTGGGTAAAAATCAATGTGTCAACTGAGCCAATGGCGTTCGAATGTTTGCTTAGCATTTCGTTGAATAATGTAACGAGACTTATTTACCATTCAGAATGAATATATGAATGAAATTAGTTTGTTATAATTTTCTTCAAGCGTCTTGTTGATGTTTTTATTGTTCATTCTTTCTGCTTTTTTTATTTAAATAACATCATCAATGTTCTGTGTTTCGATCGTCGTTTGGTATTTTTAGATGTCTGATAATAAAACGAATTATCAATGGGAGACACAGTCCTCAAAAGTGGGGAGAATTATCAAATTTTTGTAGATGAAAACGAAAACAACACACGAATTAAAGTTGCGTCTTATGTGGTGATGACTTCATTCATTGTCATTTACTGATACTTAATTCCATTGCAAATATGAAATAAATCACAATCGGCTTTGTGCATAATTTCGGGATTAAGAATTTTTGCATCGTGTGTGTGAAAAGGCCCTTTGGGAAAATCGGGATTTAGTTGGACTTATTTTACAATTGTTTTTTTTATGAATATTTAATTTCCGAATAATGGATCGCTTCGCTTGTTCTCAAAGTTATCAATGTAACTTCAAAAGTTACCGAACTAATAGTTCCGAAGAGTGCTACCTTTAAAAGGTCGTCGTCGCCCTACCAATCTTTTTTTATAAAACCAATGCTGTTTTGACTGATCACCGATCACTTTCTTGCATTCCTGTACATTATCCTCCTTTTTCATAATTTCTTTCTTGCAAGTAGAAAACTATTTTGAGACCTCAAAAGGTGATTATTCACTTCTACGTATTATTGCTTCCAATGCAAACTAAAGATTTTCATTCAAATATGAATAGAAACGTTCGATGAATACGGTAGAATGACTAAACCATATCAGATATTCGCCTCAAATAACCTACGCTGTAATTTAACAATTGTAATGGGAACACATAATTACATACATTCTGAATGATTAAAGATGTGTCGATATTTTCCATATTCCTACAATAATAAAATAAATGGATCTAACTCGAAGTTGATACTTGCACAGCATCATGTAATAATAACAATAATAATATCTAGTTACATGATGAAATTTTAATAGCATTTATTGCTATAGAACGATAGGCATCCACAATATATTTATGCGAAATTTCTTTTCGTTTAATTTATGTGCAATGTGTACATGGTAGAGTCATGTGCGCATATTTACATGGTATCATGTAGGTGGACTCTCTCAAAGAGTCAAATGTGATCTTATTGTAAAATAGAAGAAAAGATCCCCGTGTGCTACACTGCTGCCATGTTATATTGTTTAGTCTTGAGACAGAATTCTGTATATGGGAAGTAACTATGTGGAAAATTTCAGTCTTAAGATATGAAATCATGCACGTTTTACTTGCTCTTAGATATTAAACTCATAAATTGTTAAGTTTTTGTCGGTTTTTTATTTTCCCGTTTTCTTTACGTTTTACATGCTAGCAGATACGTTGAATAATGACAATCACAAAATTACAATGTATTTTATGGAATTGATATGGGATACTGAAGAGACTGACTGCTTTTAGAGGCTGTTATCTGCGAAGACTCTGTACCAGCGATTAATCATAGTTACTAATTGATAAGGACTTTTTTTTCTAAAAAACTGGACAATAAACTAAAAACAGAGAATAACACAGATCTGTTATCTATGGATGAAAAAAATTTTGTTTTCAAGTAATTAATGTTGGAACAAATCATCTCATTAAAGTATTGATAAGAAATTATCGCATTTCGAATGATTTTGAATGCAAAGGATAGGTAATAAATAATAATACAGAGCAGTAGTCCCTTATCTGCTGCAGATATAAGTTTAAAAATATAATTTTTTTCTAAACCACGAAAATAGATTATTAGGTCTATAGTCGAACGTTTGTTAATGTGGAGCTAAATATGAGATGATTACATGGTTGTTGTTGAGATGAATGGTCTTTTTGGAGAGATATTTTTATTTAATTAAAATGGTTGTTATCCTAGCCATTGCGTAATTTATAAGGAAAAATAAAAGTGTCGAAAAATCTAATTAATTTTGGATGTGATTACATTTGTTACACGCCTAGTTCGCCGACGGCGCCTTAGCTTCAATGTATGCTAGCATCCAATTCACGCAAGGGAAGTGTACGTTTCTACAAAAAATTTATTCATATCTATCTATCAGAGCCTGCAATGAGAGACTCCGAAGATTTCATGTTTTTTTTTAAACGTTAAATATTGCATTATACGATTATACCTCGGAATGAAAATGTTCGATGTGATATGCTTATAATAATGCATGTGTTATATTCTGTAAACATGTAAAAAACATGCTCGAGAACATGACAACAAGAAGATTTTTATATCTTTACATGAGCATGCTGCATTTTAGAACATTCCTTCAATTTTATCCATATAATTAATACGAGTGAACTCGCGTTCGAAATAACATGTTGCTCAAATAGCGATTGGCCACGTATTATAATCATATTATGGATATGTATCGCGATGCAGCATATCGAATTACAGAACCTTAAATAATTGGCCTATCATCGATTTGGTACAGTGTAATGAAGTTGATGGAAAATAAATTTTCTGTATTTGCTTATCTACCATTGGCCATTTTATGAATTGAAGTGTTGAACCGAAATTATTAATAGACTTGGTAGGCAGGTTTTACTGTTTTATTAGCATCACTTCTTTCGTATATTATAATAGCCATTTTAACTGCTAAATGTAATTGAAAAAGCGTCTTTACAACAACAACAACATTTAGACATCATTGACTTAGGTTTAAAATTGATTTTTAAATAGTGATTTTGTATGCCCCCACCCAACAGACCCAAAGAATGACAAAAATAATTTAAATTTCCTTTAAATCAAATTAACATAACAGAATCAATCATAAATTACCTACGGAAACGCCATACACATATCCTTAGATGTATTATCGTAAACAGCGAAAGAAATGAAAGCAATACTTTTATGACACAATTTGCATTATAACAAAGGAAAAAAGAAATAAATAAGACTCTTGTGTACAACATTATTTGTTATGTGTTTTTTCTTTCTTTCTTTCTTCTTTAATAAATAGGTAGACACGTTATCCTTTTACAGGGGAAATGCAACCAATTAGTGGTTATTTATGATGGGATACGGTTTTGATGGCGTTCATTTGAAACTTACGCGACGTTATTCGATTATCGACACAGTAATCAAATGTAAAAGGTCAAAATGAATAAATATTTTGACATGAACAGAAAACTTAGTGCAGTTCATTCCATTTTTTAAGTTACAGTGAGAGAAAAGTGAAATTTTTCACATGTTTTCTGATTTGGGAGCTGTTGTGGTTTGTCAATGATTCCACACAAAATTTGTTTGGCAAATGAAAAACTATGTTTTTTATTTAACTATTGAGCGCGTGCCTTACAAAAATTTAGAAAAAAAAATTAGATTTTCATTTTCTCAACGAAATTCTTGTGGCATCAATTACAAACTACAACATCTTCCAAATGAGAAAATTTCGTACTTTGCATAATAATAAATTTGTCATCATTCGTAACGACAGCGACGACATAAATAAGCAATGAAAATTGGTGAATAGCTTATATGCGAAATGAATAAAGAAGGAAAAGATTTTTTGAAATAACTTAATCTTATGAAGTAATAGATTCGATAATTATGATAGTCATGCGAATAAAATCTGCAGTTGGTAACACATCGTGTGGTTGAAATACAATCGATCAAAATTACGAAATAGCACAATTTTGTTTTTAACAGATACTATATAATTTGGGATCCACGGATTCTGACAGCTTTGATATTGTATGAATTTCTAAGTCGAAATTTATATCGTGCATATTCTGGGACGAATTCAAAGTACCATTCAATATAAAACCAGTGTCCGTGGGTCTTGAAATATGTAGAATCTCACTCAACAAATATGTGGTATTTCCTTATTTTTTCCGACTATAGTGCGTAAGAAACCTTATCTGGGCGCTAAAATGATTTCACAAAATTTCCATCGTCACATTGGGTAAGCGTACTAATCCTCGGAAAAGAATGAATCGTCGGACACATATTGTTCTGTCATTCATAAAAACGTTTCTCAATGAACGAGAAATGGGTGACCGAGGACTCATTCTTTACCAAGGATTGGTACGCTCACCCTACATTCTTATAGAAGAAAATTACAAGTTAAGTTGTGGATGCGTTTATTCAATTCAATTTGGTTTATTCATTGGACAACAAGTATTTCTCCTTATACAAATCGAGGGCGATTAACTTTATGTTGGGCCCAAAATTCATAACTTTTTACCACCTTTCAGAAGAAAAAGTTTATCAGAATTGGTTCAGTAGTTCATGAGATATTGGAGATATGCCTTTTAGTTATGTTGCTCTCGAAATGTCCTAAGTATATCTTAACAAAAAACTTATCTCAAATAAACAAGAATTTAAATATGACTTACAAGTAGTTATGAACTACTAGAAAATATGACAAAAAAGTTCAGCAACATAAGGAGAATTCAGAATTCGTGATTGGACTATTCGCGAAAAGAAATTTGAATGTAGAATACGACAACATAAAAGATCCGCAAACGAATATTTTGAAAGGGTAAAATATGCTTGTGTGTGTAATGGTAGTTTAATTAGCGGTGGTAAGTATTCATAGCCAACAATAACAGTCTATAGTATCCTTAATAGCTATTTTTAAAACATGTGTTGAAATGATGTTGAGATATATCGTGAGCGTAAAACAACATCATTTCGACACAAGTATTGAAAAACCAATTTAGTTTTCTACAAAATTTCTTTTACACTAGTTCAAAAAAAAGAAATTTATTTTGATTTCGAATGTTACTTCCTTTATCTAAATTTACAGATCGAACAACGATGTAATTAAAACATCTCTTCTCATAACTTGAGGCTTTAAAGTAAAGGGAACTCTGGGCGAGCTTAAGAACTCTAGGAAAAAATATAAGTTTTATAACGCAACAGTAATGTTAAAAGAAAAAATTCTAGTCAATAACGTTCGAAAATTTTAATTCTAGTGTTTTATTCGCGAAGAATTAATTCAAATGAATTAAATTTACTGAGAAAATTATATTAACGTCTTTCGCTTGAACTGAGCATCTACTAACGAAGATAATACAAAAAAGCAAAAACAGTGACAGACAGCATCCTCGTTCCGTTGCAATTCAAATCACGATTTTCTTCAGTTATATATTTAGTTCATATATACAAAACTGTGGTTATTAAGTGAGTCTAAGGTATTATTAATATCCGAGACAGATTAAAAAAAAAAAGTTTATCCAAGTTTAACATCAGAATTTTAAATTGAATTAATTACGAAATAAAATCAAAATTATCTACATGCCAAGAGAATAACTTACTTTGAAGAAAAGAAAAAAAAACTTAAGGAGTGACTGCGAGTGAATATTTAATTTATTTTTTGTGTTGTCGCCGCCAATTGTCATTTATTATTTAACGTCTCACTTTAACACACTCTTGATGATATACAACAATAGCGAAAGAAGGTAATCATAATAGTGGTTTTTCTATTTTTATTTCATAAATCACACATTCATCATTGCCGATTTGATAGAATTTATTAATGAAATCAATTCCACTTAATCGAATTTAAAATTTCAAATGGAATATCTGTCAATTATAGTTTATTAAATGTTCTTTAGATGAATAGCAATGGACGAGGTCTTGAGTTTAATTAAACACCATCACAATTCATATCATATTCGACCACTATAAAAATTACCCATGCATCTTTACATTTAATTCAAATATTAGACACCGAGAGCGGACCCTTTCAATGATGAAACCACTGGTGCAAAGTACAAGCTAACACTAAATGTTAAGTGAATCTTTTACTCTCAAGGAACGTCCACCAATCAACCGTATATGTATAAATATGTATATACCAGTATAATCTAGCAAAACACCATATACCACACATAACACACAATACGATGAGATATTGTTTTGTATCCGATTCGGTCAACGTTTTACTTGTGAATATATGTGCACTTATTACGATGGTGCGCCGTATACTGTTAAGGTGGAAGCGAGAAGTTTGACTTTGGCTATAAAACTTTCCTCGGTTTGAATTAAATTCAGGTTTTACATGCTTTATTTGTGTATCATCTCTCTGGTTAAAGATTCGGTGTACAGGTAAAGCTGTCTTATAAGAACATGTTGAGGTATAATGCTTAGTTTAGTGGATGTATAAAAGTGTGTATATATGTGTAAAAGACCGTAGGTTCTCATAGACATAAATAAAAGACATCTATTAAATAACTGGGTAAAATAGGTTATTATTCTGCATGATGAGTAAAACGAAATAATCCGACTGTGAGAAATGTAATTTGCATGTTGTGGACAATAATTAATACACTAGCGGGCAGTTGGCATTTTTTACAGTTTTAGCTGTGAAACATAAATGTATGTGAAGACAAGTCGCTGGAAAATTCGTCCTTGTTTAATAAGATTTTTGTGTCAGTTGGTTGGTTGTCAAACTTAATTAAATTTAAGAGAAGAAGGTGCCAGGAGGGACATTCCCTGATGATTAAAGCAATTCAGCTGAAAAATACCTAGTTCCTTAATGTTACGGCAAGAATGCTGCAATATAAAATTCTCCCAGCAAGAAGCTTTTCTAATTCAAGAATAAAAAATTGGCACTTTGAGTTGAATTACGAAAGACTGTAAAACCACCACACAACAGATAACTGAATATATTACATTTGAAAAAATTGATTCTCAACAAGACCAGAACAAATCAGAATGAAACCGCAAAACGTTATTGCACTAAGTGAGTTTAAGCTACTTAAGTTGTTCAAAATTGCTATAATTTCTTCCATTTACACCTTTTTGACGAGGTGTTGGTAGTTTATTGCCAAGTAGTAATGCCTGATGGAATCGCAAGGGCATGGACGTTCGTTCACGTACGCTTGGTGGTGAACAAGCATGTACAGAGTTCATATTTTCGAATCAAATTACGCGTTGACTTGACTGTGAAAGATTGAAACGTATTTGAATGGTTGGGTTAGAGTGTGAAGATGTTATGTTGCAGTAAGAAAAAAACAATAACAGATTATTTGGTTGTAACTAATTAAACCAACGTAAGTTCGCCATAATAATTCGTATCATTTCAATCGTTCCAAATTACATTTACTTAATTCACATTAAACACGCTAACAAGCAATGAAACAACGCATCAGCATTTGATTCATCTCTTATTTTATCAATGAAAATCCAACTTAATTTAAATTAAGTTAGAACTCGTATAAATTAGAAACAATAATGATCTTCTGTGTCATATGTGTTAGTCAGTCAATTAAGTGTCAGGTCTTATATCTAAGTTCTAATTGCCTTATATACATGGAACTAAGTTAATTCAATGAATTACTTGTGGGTACATGGCTATGAGCGCTTCTTGTGTGGACATTTTAATGTTTACGATGAGTTGCATTGTAGAGAAATTAATCTTGTATGAACAACAAGCTTATTACCATAACGATTCAATGTGTTCTTATTTTGTTCAACGTATCGTTTTGTGTTTTATGGAAAATCTTTTACTTCATTTGTTTTAACATACATTTTACTTTGAGTGTATTATAACACTTTAATCTGATGCCATCTTTTTTTAGTTGTTGTTGCTGAAAGACTGAAAGACATAAGACATTTTATGAATGACACTTTGTTTCATCAAGAACTCATAATTTTTCCTCTAAAACGTTTTTAAGTATCGAATCGGCGATCAAAAGAAATGAAACAAATGAAATTAATTACCACTCCCTATAACGAGAGCGAAAAATCTATCGAATTAATTAAAAAGATGGAATACCACTAAGGTTACTCTAACTGAAGCAAAAACGGCTGTGGTATTAATTACTATGGATGTTCGTTTTATTTGGAACAGAAATGAACTTTAGAAAATTTTTGATAAATTTAGAGATTTAGCCACATGGAAACAAATTCTTAGGTCTCCAGTATGTATTTGTGGTAAATTAAATTTCTCAGTTTTTCCATTCGAATCTCACAAAATGTCAAAAACCTTTCACAGGGTCCCTATTTTCAATCATGGAAGATGAATCTACCTGGAAAATGACGTCACTTTTCGTACAAAGTTGTCATTTTCCAGGAATGTTCATCTCCCATAATTGAAAATAGTGACCCATATGCATGTTAAGATAAATGAAGTGAAAGATTTTGTGTGAATCCATTGAAACTTAACAGATCAAAGAAGTAGTAGACCAGATAATAACGCTGGTGAGTGTGCATCGTTAAACTTTAAAATTTCAAAATTAATGTTACATTTACAGTTTTCAGTTAACTGCTGAATTATGAAGTATCACTTCTCACAGGGCCTTTTATAAGGAACAAGCGCGTGGGAAAAATCCCCCCAGGCCCACCTGAATCCCCCCACTTTTTATAAATCCCCCCAGTGCCACTTTAAAAAAATACTCCACAGTCTCTCACTTACAGTCGGTTACTAAAATTATAAGAAGTTGTTATTCTTTAAAAAAATCGCTGCGCGGCAGCTCATTATTAGTCAACTGCGAAGTATCACAATAAAACTTTCGTCCATATGTTGAGAGTATTTAGGTAAATTTTATTCGGCTCTCTTTTTTTGTTCCACGTTAGTTAAGTGATTGCTGTGGCTTCTTCTGTTCGTCCTTAAGAATTCGATGGTTAAAGAGTTTAGATTCACAAAATGGAAATAAAAACGTAACTACAATTTTAATGAGGAAGGGAAAAGCTTATGAAAATTGGATAGTTTCCAAGTCTATTGAGTGACCTAAAGTCTGACTACTCGACCAAAGAACGTATAGAAGATTTTTAAAATAGAATCGGAATAATAAAACTAGAAAAAGTTAATCGATTTGTCGCTGAAATGGTGACTTTATGTTCATTGTTCTTTTAGCATTTTAACGGAAGCTTAAAAAGTCGAGGATTATTGGAATTATTAGGAAAATTTTACAATTCTATTTTTTCGTTGCGAACCCAAAAAGCTGACCGGAAGTTGCTTGTGTGGTTAATTGGACAAAGCAACTCACGGATCAAATAGCACAACTCTAATTTCTCTAAAAAGCAACTCTGTAAGCGTAGACTAATTGCCGATTAATTAAGAAGTGTTTGATCTTCACAGTACCAATGAATCCTGCTGGTTTCCGTCAAAATGTTCCAAGAGCAAAACTTTGAAACAAAGAAAATCCGGTTCCACTAACTCATTATCAATTATCAATTCCTTAGTAGATTTTTTATTTCGAAAAAGTATGGTATTAGATTCCAGACGGAAAGTTCTTTTAGTTATATAAAAATGTCAAGTACCAAAATATTTAGCGTTAGAAACGTAACTAAGTTTCTACTCATAAATGCCTATTCGGATTTCTGATCACCCTCCTCCCAGTAACTAGTAAAAATAAGATTGCGTTGGATATACTTACAGGGAGACAAAGGTGAAATTCCGCATATTTTCTCGTTTGGGAGTTGTTGTGGTTTGTGATTGATTCCAAGAAAAGTTCGTTGAACAAGTGAAGATTTTAATTTTTTGAATTTTGATGAGGCACGCGCTCAAAACAAGGATGAATAAAATAAAAAATCTAGATTTTCATTTGTTAAACAAATTTTTTGTGGAATCATTTACAAACCAAAACAAATCGCAAAACAGAAAACATGACGAATTACACTTTTCTCTCCCTGTAACTCGTAATGTAACTGCCAAAAAACAAGTAAGGGCCGAAGAACTGACTCTTTTCAAAACGCCATTAAATCGCGAAAGTTTGACTGAGTTGTCCATGTCCTCCTATGGAAACTTAATAAAGCTTTTTCGGATAGAAAATATTGAAAAGATTGTGAAATCATAGTATGTTCTGCAGATAAAACACACAATATACATGCAACATTAAGCGGCACCTGACAGTAACCCTAGTCACTAAAGTTCTCAAATTTGAAACTTGTCTAATTTTTCAAAGAAGGCCCATCACAATAAAAATATAGGGCCCCTTCACGGAAAAAATTGGGGCCCCCAAATCGAAATCCCCCCCAGTGCGAAACTCTTATAAAAGGCCCTGACTTCTCATATAAACTGATAAACGCCCAAAAAAGAACACTTCAAAATATTTGCTCGTCTCTTGGCTTGGATAAATGAAAATCTATCTGTTAACCGTTAAATTGAAAATATTTTATATCATTCCTGCGTCAGAACTAATCGAATCTGATAAAAACTTTCGATGACGTTATTGTAGTCATGATTGATTTTTTTTACTACTTTATGGGAGAGTTAAATTTATTAACTGGTGAATACTCTGACGGGAATCCGGCTTATGTTGTGTTATGAAACTTATCGAATCGAAAGTTTATTCACTTGAAAGAACGATCAATAAAATTAATAACGAACAGCCGTTCATTTTAATTAAAATAACAGGAGTCTTTTGACATTTTCGTCTACTTAAGGTACAACATTTAAATGTTCGGTTAATTATTTTTTTTTGTAGCATTTTCGTAAAAAACAAGTCGAAATGCCTCAACTTTTTTTTACGTTATACTTTAGTGAAATAAGTATATTCAAATTACTAAATGAAAAGAAATAACCGGAAAGACACAAATTTGCATATATATAATTATTAAAAAAAACCATTGGGTCGCTTTTATTTTAAATAACGCAAATGCATTAAGTTTTTTTATATCCCCCCGCCTCAAGTAACCATCTGCCTCAGTGGTGATCGGTGCGACTTTGCTAATACTTTAAAGATCAAAGCATGTCGTTTCTTTTACTTAATTAACATGAAAGAAATGATACTCCCTTTTAGCAATATGACTAATCGTACACTGAACACATGAATGTTACAGTACGAAACATTAGAATATGGTACTCAGTTTTTAGACAAAAATATCCGGTTAGCTTATGATTGGATCCACAGAAATGTGTTCCAGCAACAGAAGTAACAATTTCATTACGCATATCTAGATCGGCTGTCCTAGGACATAAATTTATGAGGTATACCTAAAATGTAGGGGAATCTTAGTCCTGAATTTTATGTTGCAACTAATTTTATCAGATTTATTTAGTTTCGATTCTTTTCATAAAGAATTCTTTAGGTAGTTAGCAGTATGGGCTACGAGCTACGGGTACTACACAACACATAATTTTATTATGTTGATAAACGCGATACAGATAGCTTCAAGGTTTTTGTTATTGCATGTAGGATAGACAAGCCCAAACCATTTCTAAAAATATACGAATTTCGATTCGAGTCATAAGCTAAAATAGTAACTTTGAGAAAATTTATTTACAGAGTCGTAAACATAGGTAAAGAAAAAAAAAATTGTCGTAAAAAAATTAATAAAAAACTCACATGTACTTGAAAAATAAATGCAATTCCCATACACAAAAAGCCTTCTCTGCCTATATTCAATACTGTCATCAAATCACTTTGGTTCATTTGAATTCAAGCAATTGTTGGCTAAATTTTAAGAAGCACTACAATATTCACTGTTCTATGTTTAAATTAAATCGGTAACAAATAAAAATTAACACTAAAAACACAAAAAATATCACAAAAATGCACCCAAAAACTCTGTTTAGATTCACTTCTTCGAATATGTCAAATCAAAGTGTCATTTATAATCAGGTATAGTGGGTATAGTATGGTTAATCTGAACATCTCACTTTTTCATATACCGTCGTTCATAGTCGGTAGAATGAAATAGCAATATCACATTCACATGGGTTGCGTTCGACAGAATTGGTCTGAATATATTTTCAGGGGTGCGGTTGCACAATTTGGCACAATTTTCAAATTCAGAGATATTTCACGTTTCTGATAGATAGCAATTGTGTCAATTTATGAACTCAATCTACTTGGTTTATCTTGAAAATTATGACTTTGGTATGACTTTAAGTAGTACCGGTAGTATCATTGTCTTGTTTATTATTTTGTTGCTAATTGTTCTTTGTATTTAATAGGCTCGGCACTAGCGAGACACCCTTCGTATCGATACAGAACTCTAATATTTCTGCAGTGACATTCTAGTTTCGGTTAGTATCAACGGTATAGGTCTGTTCCAAGGTTATTTGAGCTGTCAAAACGTCATCCATAGAGCCATGACCAAAACATTATTGTTGACGAAATGTTCGCAAAAGCGTTGAGGCTCTGTGGACGCTCTGGTTTGCTTTCGGTTTGTCAAAAATCGTTTTTACCGAACGACTTAACAAACGTTTACCGAACGTGATTTTATGCTGAAGTGTGTTTTTGAATGAATGAAAATAAAATAAAATAGTAATTTACATGACTATGTAGTCTCGTTTTTGTGTGTTTATTGACCTCGGCTTCGCCTCGGATCAACAAAATTCACACGAAAACTCTACTTTTCAACTTTTATCCCGAGTTATGTAATGGATTTTACATGCTTTTGAAGCCACTTTCAATTCTAGGGAAAACAAAATAAAATAAGTTGTTTTCGTGTGCAACATTCCTTAATCCGGTCGATTGTCGTTAACCTGTGATATACGGCTATTCATCTGTTATCGATAACGACAAAAATAATGACAAAAAAATTGAAGTACAAGATTTGAAATCAACCGATTGAAAATACTTTGATCGTTGGAGGTAATAGACTGGTCATATGCTTAGCTTACCGTCTGTAACAGGTAAAGAAGTTTCACTACATTTTTATGATGCGGACTAAAATGAGGTAAATAAGTGAGGGACGGATCTTTTTTTTCGCGGTTTTTTGTGGCATATCAGCAGAAACATGAAAAATAAGAAACTCGTGTATCGGGTATTCTCAAAATATTGTCTCATTTAAAAGATTCTACAAAAAGAAAATCTATGAATCCCCAAATCACATCCACTCTGAAGTTAGTCAAATATGGTTTAACGAAGAAAATCATCGTCAAAGTCGTTCGTAACGTTCGTAACATGAGTATTGTTTTTGAAAAGTCAAACAACCAACACAAAAATTTAGTGTCGGTTGTGAAAATTGTAATAGTTTCGGTGATTTCGATGTGATTTAATTTAGATTTTGTGCGGAAATGTGCTTCTTGTGTTTTTTAACATTACAATCGTCGGTTTACTTGAAATATTCGTCAAAACGAACGAAATTATGAAAAATTTATTTACCAATCATGTAAATAAACAAACAACAATATTGTCGTTTGGTGTGATATGATTTTCGATGATCAAGTAGAAATGAAATGTCGGCGGTAATCTTAAGAGTCAATTCGCCAAAACTTCGAACAACTTAAAAACAAGCCATCAGCGATTTTCGGCGGGTACACAGTAATCGATTCAGGTGATCCTCCTGAGTCATTTGCAACAAAAAAAAATCCTCGAAATAATTATGTTTTCACGCCAGAAATCATGAAAAAATGTACTGCGCGAGGGTGACCAAAATAGTTTTTGTTGCATATCACCAAGAATACGTAACGCATTTATCTGAAATTATGGTCATTGGTAGAGGTGTTGACGCCGCGTAAGCTGGCCTTTAAAACATTTCGAAATTTTTCGTGTATGTGGTGCAGTAGCTATTTTAGGGGAAAAAAATTCCAACTTTTGCAGAGTGTTTTCAAAACGTTACAACGATAGACTTCGAAGATATGGGTGTCGTTGGGTAGGTAGTGACCTCTACTATCCATGACACCATGAACCTACCGCGGCACGACTTTCGTTGAGCTTCAATTTTGATTGAAGTATACTAACACAAAAATTCTCTATAATTCCACTTTTCTTCGCGTCTATTTCAATTTTTCTGACGTATGTGACAATTTTAAATCAGGGCTGCAGTTACTGGCACCTTACGCTTCGGGAAATTTCGTTTAGGACCTATAAAATTTGAAACAAAACCAACTGATTCAATTGAGTCATATGTTCCTCGGGTATCTCCAGACTTCCTAGTATGGCCAGTGCGGCACTGCATCAAGTGTTTACTAGCATATTAGAATCATATTTTGTACTTTAGCCACTTACCGGAAGGATTTGGAAAATTTTCACAAATGTACGAATACGAAAAATTCGACATATTTCCAAATCCTTCCGGTAAGTGGCTAAAGTACAAAATATGATTCTAATATGCTAGTAAACACTTGATACAGTGCCGCACTGGCCATACTAGGAAGTCTGGAGATACCCGAGGAACATATGACACAATTGAATCAGTTGGTTTTGTTTCAAATTTTATAGGTCCTAAACGAAATTTCCCGAAGCGTAAGGTGCCAGTAACTGCAGCCCTGATTTAAAATTGTCACATACGTCAGAAAAATTGAAATAGACGCGAAGAAAAGTGGAATTATAGAGAATTTTTGTGTTAGTATACTTCAATCAAAATTGAAGCTCAACGAAAGTCGTGCCGCGGTAGGTTCATGGTGTCATGGATAGTAGAGGTCACTACCTACCCAACGACACCCATATCTTCGAAGTCTATCGTTGTAACTTTTTGAAAACACTCTGCAAAAGTTGGAATTTTTTTCCCCTAAAATAGCTACTGCACCACATACACGAAAAATTTCGAAATGTTTTAAAGGCCAGCTTACGCGGCGTCAACACCTCTACCAATGACCATAATTTCAGATAAATGCGTTACGTATTCTTGGTGATATGCAACAAAAACTATTTTGGTCACCCTCGCGCAGTACATTTTTTCATGATTTCTGGCGTGAAAACATAATTATTTCGAGGATTTTTTTTTGTTGCAAATGACTCAGGAGGATCACCTGAATCGATTACTGTGTACCCGCCGAAAATCGCTGATGGCTTGTTTTCATGTTTCATACAACTTGGTTGAAGTTTTGGCGAATTGACTCTTAAAAATTACATTTTAGCGGAAACGCTTTAGTTTAATTGTGGGTACTTTTCCGGTAAAATAAATTAGTGCGAAAGCATCCACTTTTGAGGAGCTTTAAGATAACACCTTTAGTTACAGGGGTGTCACATCCCTTCTCGAGTTTTCGTCCCTTTGTGTGAAAAATTGCATACGTACTTACCTACTTATCTTGGATGATTGGTTTTGTGCTCGTGGTAAAGTGTTTGTGCTAAGTTATCTATGTAGTGTTCATTTTGTTTAAATCTTTAAAACCTAAAATCTCCTTGCTGAACTCAAATAAACTTTTTCAAAACTTCTTAAAAGATGTTCTTCAATTTATATGCTGATAATAGTTATTTGCATATCTGTTCTGGACAACTGATTTTAACCCCTTCTGCGTAAATAAATCCTCGGTTTGGGAACAAAAAAAGGAGAATGCATCTAGTCGCTTACATTCAAAAATATTATCTTCCACTCCAATTTCGAATAGTATTTTATTGTGTCATGAAAACCTTAACGTTGAAAGGAACATGAATATCCATTCCTTTCATAGACGAATACTATCGATAATAATTAATGGTATTGAATATTGTTTCGTAAAACTAATGTAAAATTAAATGAAGTAATTCACTTTTTAAAATTTCTTTCCAACTGAAATGGTTCATAACTTTGAAGCAACGCCGACGCAGCGACCTCTGTGGAAATTTCTCAGGTACTATTTAGCAAATAGTTGATTTTCAAAAGCTCAACATACTTTTTCCAGCAGTTTCCTTCTACCGTTACCTCGTTTTTTTACAGCTAGAAATCATAAGATGTCGCTAAATTATTTTGACTCTCAAACACATTCTCTCACACAAAGCAAAGTGCATCTGATCATCAAAACAAGAATTCAGTATTCAGTTTATGTCGGTCCTTTGAATGAGATTGTAGTCGAATGTGGCTCGTGCTCCATAGCTACAAACGTGCATTTTAACCCTGGATTACTCTTATGATGGAATGGTATAGTTAATCTGAAGAAAATGTTGTTAGCAAATGTATAAATTTGTGTGTTTGTGTGCGCGTTCAAAAATAATTTTAATCAGGTTAATTAGCGCAATGGAAACATAATAATTCGGTAAATTTTTAATTCGAGAGACAGTATAAAATAAAATAAAATTCAAATACGCCGAATGGATCGTCGCATGTACGATATACTCAGTTAATACCGAAATGTCTAAGGTTTTAGAAACTAAGGGAGTGCCTTTTAGCTTTAAGGCTGTGGATAAGGAGAGTTCTGTCATTAAGACGGCGACTAGAAAAGTGAGTGAGGGAGATGTTAAGGGTGCTTTGAGAGTTTTGTGCTCAAATGAGTCATTGGCTCCGCAGACTGTTGAGACTGCTGCTAAGCTTCAGACTAAACACCCAGTAGATGAAGGGGGTACTTTCGAAGAGGTGAAATTAGACTTCGAGATATCACCGACTGAGGTAGGAGATGTTGTTAAGGCTATTAGGAGCTTCCCTTTAAGTTCGTCAGGAGGGATAGGGGGTTTAAGACCGAGACACTTGAAAGATTTGACATCTTTCACTTGTGGTGATTCAGCTAATGAATTGCTTAAAACTGTGTCTTCCTTGATAGATATTATTAGATCAGGTCTAGTGCAAAAGGATGTTTTGAAGGTTTTCTTTGGTGCATCGTTAACTGCTCTTAATAAAGGAGAGAACGATGTAAGACCAATTGCTGTAGGTTTAGTTTGGAGACGTGTTGCAGGGAAGATTTCGAATTATAAGATTAGGGAACAGTTGGTGAGGAAACTGAAACCTTTTCAGTTTGGATTCGGAATTAAAGGGGGAGCTGAAGCTTTAGTTCACGCTGTGCGTGAATTTTGTAAGACTAGGCATGATAAGCCGATGGCTCTTGTTAAGTTTGACTTTGAGAATGCATTTAATATGCTTTTTAGGAAGTTTATGTTAGGAGAGGTAAAAGATGTTTGCCCAGAGTTGTTTCCCTTGCTACAGCAAGCATATCGACTTGTTTCAAATCTGTATTTCGCCGATAATCCTTTGTTGTCTCAAAGAGGCTATCAGCAGGGAGACCCATTAGGTCCTACAGGTTTCTGTATAGGTATAATGCGAATGACGCATTCCCTTTTGTCGCGATTTAATGGCTGGTATTTGGACGATGGTACTATAGGTGATGAATTATCAACTGTTTTAGTTGATATTCAGAAAGTATTATCGTTTTATGACGTTTCAGGACTACGCCTGAATACGAAGAAGTGTGAGGTTTTCTTTATAAATGCGACCCCTGATGAAGAAGCGCATATGTACGCTGAAATATCAGCTTTGTTACCAGGTATTAAGAAGGTTGATGAATCTTCTTTAGAGTTGTTAGGTACGCCAATCTTTGAGACAGGTTTAAAGAGGATGTTTTCTTCTAAGACCGAATCAGTTAAGTTGATGTGTGACCGACTTAAACTGATGGATGTCCATCCTGCTTTGTGTGTTTTCAGGAAGTCGTTGAGTGGTTGTAGATTTAATTACTTGATGCGTACTTCTAGAGCCTACTTGTTACCCGATCATCTTAGATCTGTTGATGAGATGTTTCGGTCGACATTGGAGGCTATTACGAATGTGAGATTAGAAGGTTTGTCATGGGATCAGGCATCTCTTCCTTTGTCTTATGGTGGTATAGGTATTAGGAGAGTTGAGGATTTGGCAATACCGGCCTATTTATCATCTGTTTATTCATCGTCAGAATTGTGTGATGTCATACTCCAAAAGTTTAACTTAAAAATAATTAATGATCAGATTTTACAATTAATCGATGAAATTCCACGCAATTTTGTTCCAGAAACCGATACGCTTAAAAAAGAACAAAGGAATTGGGATCTTCCGAAGATCAAACATCAATTCGATGAGTTGTTTGAAAATGGTGATCTTAGGACTCGTGCACGATTACTTGCGTCATCAACTAAAGAATCTTCAAAGTGGCTGCAAGTGATCCCATCGAGTCAATTGGGATTGTTATTGGATAACAACTCTGCCAGAATTGCTGTTGGACTTAGAGTAGGTTCAAAATTATGTGAGGAACACAAATGTATTTGCGGTAAAATGGTAGAAAGAGATGGTTTACATGGTCTATCTTGCGCTAAATGCGCAGAAGGAAAATTTGCTAGACATGATACTATGAATAACATCTTCGCTCATGCTTTCTCTAGTGCAGGTGTTCCAAATATTATACAGCCCCCAGGTGTGTCAAGAGATGATGGTAAAAGACCAGACGGCATGACGTTGATACCGTGGAGTCATGGTAAATCACTCTTGTGGGATGTGACTGTGAGGGATACTATGGCTGCTTCTTATATTAATGATTCTTCAAAGAAAGCTCGCACAATAGCAGACAAAGCTGAGAGACATAAGCATAACCATTATATTTCTCTAAAACAAAATTATTTACTAACGCCACTCGCTTTCGAGACGCTAGGTTGTATGGGCCCAGAAACAAAGAAATTCATAGACAAATTGGGTTCTTTAATGAAAAAAGCAACTGGTGAAGCTAAATCGAAAGACTATCTTTTACAAAGATTATCAATCGCGATACAACGTGGAAATGCCGCTTGCATTTTGGGAACATTAGGGAAGAAGAAAATTGATGATTTTTATTTATTGTAATTTTTTTTATATGAAAAGATCGATTTTTTACTGGCTGCGCCACTATTGTGAGCAGTCTTTTTTGTCGCATCAATATAAATAAATAATGCAAAAAAAAAAAAAAAAAAAAAAAAAAAAAAAAAAAATTTGAATGTGTGTTCGGAGATTGGGAGATGTATGTACGTTGAATGCTTGTTTCTTTTTGCATATATAATATAAACATTACGCTGCTGCTTATGAATTTGTTAATTAAATTTGATTCTGAGAAGGCTAAGAGGCTAAGAATAAGTAAATAATTTTGATATTTGAGTGGGTCTGTGCCGTCTAGACAAGTTTTAACACTTTATGGAAATATGAGTGCACGATTGAAATTTATCTGTTAGGGATGAATTGTACGTTGAAGAATACATTTTCTTTACCTTAACAAGCACTTTTGTTACACTGTTTTATTAATGGTCTATTATCAGACGTTAAAATGTTGCACATTCCATTAATTTTTTACATTCTATATTCAGTAGACGATGAACTTTCTAAGCTCTTTTCAATACTTGCTATTGTTATTTAAACATTTCAAATTAATGGGCGCTTACAGGCATTTCATTTACATTTCTATAGTACGTTATTAACAAGAAAATTATAATAACTTTTAATAACAGGACATTAGATTTTGTATCGAGGGGGGAAACAAATCGGGTAAACACTGTCACTGCTGGTAAAGGCGAGTCGATTCAGCCAATTATTTTTACTGGTGTAGTTATTGCATTAGACCATAAGGAAATTGTAGTTGTTCCGAGAGAACTGTCCCGCTACCAGGATTATTTTTACATTTTACCCACATGTGTCAGGAAAATGTCAATAAAATACAGAACTAATTTCATTAAATGGCAAACTGCTTTCAGATTTACTGAATCCTCTCAATCATCCACAATTTTCTTAGTTAGATTACTAACAATCACAAGATCTATGTTTCATGATCTAGAACAAGATCATTCTATACTCACAAATCTGAGCAAAATTAATCGAATTTCCACGAGTTCATAACTGATTTATCACAATTAAAAAACTCCTTTCACTTTTGTTAAAAGACTACATTCACGTTAAACCAAATGAAGTAACAGATTCAATGATTATAATACCTTATGCTTGCCATTTTTTAACAGGTTGAAAATATTGATTTTAAGTTTGTTTCAAATTTAAAACAACATATAATCATAGGTTTCGTTGAAAGTATCCCCAATACAACCACAACTGCGGTGTCTTCATAAATAAGTCTGTTTCATATGATATATACTTACAATATAAACATAAATTGTACACTATGCTAAGAGGTTAGGACACGAAATGCAATCAATATCGACATGTTTTTTATGTGCACTCTCCTGATGTAATTTAATATAACCGAACTTATCAGCTTCGTTCCAGAAATGGTGTATCATTAGTTATTTCGTTATATGATTCAAACTAAGGGGAGATTCAATCTCCTCGACACTAATTATTTTTTGTTTTTATGTGGTTCTGCATGTACACAGTACATCATACAATTTTGCTACGTATCTACATTTTCATATAACTCATACATCTAATGTATGTATAATTCCCTGTAACAACCAAGCATAAAAACCGAGATAAAAAGGTTAACGAAATGTGTCGACCAATTTCATTATCGATTTTGGATGGAAATGAATGTGAGTGATATAATGTATAACTGTTCTTGATAAATATTTTGGTCGTATATCTTGTACAAATAAAAAAAACACACCACATCACATACCATTTGGTTAGTGCTATATATGCTGTATACATTGAATTATATAACTCAAATCGACTGAGTAACTGCCTTAATACTCGGAACTATACTTACACTAATAACCGAACGGAAAACTTTTCCTTTCCATTCATTTATCCAAATATAATCCTTTTTTTCTGATACCGCACATTCATCTCTCTATCTGAAGTAGCACCATCACTGAATAAATATTACATACATTTTGCTCGGGTAAAATTTTTGGCAAACAATGGGCTCCAGCGTGGTATCCATGTTATATGTAAAATTATATTAAATGAAAGCATGTGCTAGGCGGGGGTATATTCAAATGTTTTATAATAATATATCGCATTTATAACCATTGTTGTTCGTCTCTAATGAAAACTCTTTGCAGAAAATCTAAAACGTATAAATTCAAATTAGCTCTATTAAGGGAAATGGGAGTCTTTCTTCTCGCAATTATTTTCTACATGAAAATTTACAAACTTTGCGACTATTTTGTACTTGCTTAACGTTCGCAGAGGAGTAGATTGGTTTGTTTAAAAGGACCCAAAGTTTGTCGAAACTTTTCAAGTTTGATTATTCACAAAAGCGAAAATTATTTCAAGAAACAATTTCTTGAGTGTGGTATCTTTATAATTTGGCAAGAACCCATTGACATTTCGACATTCTAAATTGATTTCTTGGAAAATGTAACATTAAAAAAGAAAATAGAAGGAAAGGAAATTGAGCAAATTGACAAATACAAGAAAATTGGATAGAATAAAATGTCCGGAAATCAAAAGAAACGAGATGTGAAAAGATAAGGGATACAAAAATAAATACAATGTCAATCCACTCAGGTGTAGACGTTGATCTATTCTTCGTAAATTTGGTTGTAGCATTTTATTATCTTGCTGATGAGATCCATATTGAACTGGAATCTAGTACACTTTCACACCTTGTTTGTTCGTTATGTAAATTTCCTTCTTTACAATTGATTTGATTAGTCAGATTCAACTGCCACTTTTCTCCATATAGACTGCAGGAAACATAGAAAAATGTGTGATGATTTCACTTTCGCAACATTTTTATATGGAACAGCTGTCAGAGCCCCCCTTGTGATTCTGAACTTAAACAATCTGTTCTTTTCGTGCGAAAGTGGCTGTGCAATTTGACGAACTGGACTCTTAGAATGGATTCATGTCTATCATGATTCGATGTATATCCCAACATCCTAACATAAGCAATGGTTTTTTATACATTTTTACGTCTATGAACACAATAGACTCTATTTCTTTAAGGCAAATTTTATAATGCCTAAAAAGTTGAGCGGTCCTTCGACGATGTTCCTGGAATCTATGATCTCATAAAAAAGCACAAAAGAGCATATATTTCGTTTTAGATCGTATATCAATATTGGATGGTCTGGACAGGACATTCCCTTTATAAAGATTTTATATTTCTTCATTTTTGGAGATTTTATTCTCGATTGATAAACGGAATTGATATTATGTCGATAATATCAGTGAATGTTGAATCATGAATCATCTCTGTTTTTTAAATCTTGAAACTGTTCTCCATCGTCTCCATCAGAACAGACATTTCACTAGCAGAGAGAGTAAACGTCAATTGTTTTAGTTTCATCTTACTATTTTCCGGATAAATGGCCATAATCCGAACGAAACTAATTTCAAATATAATCACTTCAAGTTTACTTTAATCGACTAAAATCCCCAATGTACACAACCCCTCTGTGCACCTCCGCAAATGTGTTTTAGGTATTACTCGAATTCCGAGCACAAAATTCATGGCAGTCTGGAATGGAGTTGAGCAGAAAACTTTATATATCACCGAGGAATTATAAAGTAAATACTTTCTATTCAACGCTTTTGTTTTCGGTGCTTGTCTTGCTCGACAGTGATAATGGGTTTTCATACCAAACTGAAATATACAACCTTATTAATCGTCCCCACATATGAATACAATAATTTTCGCATACATTTTCATGTATTGTTTTATTATAAATTTTATTATATTATGTATGTACGGAAATCATTTACGTTAAGTTATGACTGAAGTCGAAAGATTATAGCGTCGTGAGGAGTGTGCTACATATATTATAAAATAAAGTTTTATACAATTTTGTCGGAAAAAACTTGATATAAATTTGGCATAAACGAGGTAAATTGCCCTTTTAGATCACGGTTTTGAAAATAATATGTTTATTGTTCTGAAATTCTCTTTGAAATTTACTTTGCACACGGGTTTTACATTACAATGTAAGTGGTTCGGCTGGTTTCTTTGCCATAATCATAAATTTTCATATTGAATGGATTGCCAATCAAAAAGGCTTCGAGATTTGATTTTTATACTGATATGACGACTTTCTATGCATGCGCTTAAATGGTAATGACAGGTCATTGTATGTACATACACATTATTTTTATTGATGGGCTCTGATTGATTTTTGATTGTGTGTGTGTGTGTGTGTGTGTGTGTGCTATATGGAAGAGGATTGAAATTTTCAATAACCGTTTCTAAAATTTACTTAATGGTTTGTCATAAATTAATTTCTTTATTGCGCAATGCTGTTGCTATAAATGCCGAAAAAAAAAAAATCTGAATCAATTTTTAAAATAATAGCCGTTTGAACGAAACGAAGTAACGTGTAACAGGTACGATTTTATGGACTGTTCCACAACACCACAACAGTGAATATTTGGTTTATTATGTTGTACATTACATGATAAGTTTTATTTTAGAAATTATCTGTCAATTTCAGACATTTAATATTTTAGAAACGGTTAATCATCCATTAACGATAGCAACGAAAAATAAGAGATAACGTAAGGTCATTGTGCTCGTATATAGTATATGTTAAAACAAACGAAGTACAAGACTTGGATTTGTGTCACGATACTTTCACCAGGTGTGGGGTAAACTGGCAACTGGCACACGGTGCTAAAATAACGCATTTTTCAAGTACGTAAAAGGTGAACTCGCTCACGATTTTCCAATACCAACATTTTGTAGGAGTCATTAAGTCGATGAAAGGGCTAAAATGCTTTGCAGCATTAAACTTGCGTGTGCGAGTTCACCGTTTACATAGTTGAAGAGTGCGTTCTTTTGACACCGTGTGCCAGATTCCCCGATACCCGTTGTACGCAAAATCATCACGAAACCAAATTCATTTTTTTATGAATTTATTGCTGATAAACCAACATTTTTATCAACAAAATTGACACATTCTCGTTTAATGAAGCGAAAATTATCTCCTTATAAAATATTTGAATTTTTTAAAAGAAATATGAAAGACCGTTCGATATTCTTTTTTATCTTCTTCTCGTTAACTACCTTATAACTGTTCATCTCATTGAATCAAAAAAAATATATTTTTTTAAAATTGTATCTTCATGTGTGATTACGCTCAGAATCAGCATGAAACGTTACTTCCATTCGAAATGATTTAATGGAAGGAATTTATTTAAATTTAATTACAGAAATCGAAATTAATTTGAAAAAGTTTAACAAAAGGAAGAGTTAATTGTGTGCATTAGTTGTGATGATTTAACATTGGAAACGATAAGAAAATGCTGAAAATTAGGCAATTAAATAAAATATGTGAATGAAAACCACCGAAATTAGCCTAAATATTGTAGTTTTATCGTTGTTAATACTGGTGAATTAAAAATTCAAAGAGAAACGAGGTATAACAAAAATATATAAAGAAGAAAAAGAAACAATAATGTGTTAAGTGTACATAATTTAACCGAGGTTTTCTTAAACCGCACCAGCCCAAACAATTAAAAAATAAAATGGGCAATGGAGCTACTATGCTGATTTCACTGTTATTTTGGATTGATTTATTTGTCTTCTCAAGCGGTAAGTTCAATATTTGAATACATTTTACAACAATATTTTGATTCTTATTTTTACGAAACCGATTCATTCTTGGATGCGTTTGGTTTGAATAAGGTTTTTTTTTGTATTGGCTTAAGCGTTGTTATTTATTATCCCAAACCGCAAAGTGGCACAGCTCCGTTCTGACCTTTTATCGGAGGAATTTATATCTGAATAAATATAGTCAATAATCCAGAACCCGAAAGAAAACCAAATTAACCCTCAAACCTTTTTCTGTTTTTACTCTGATTTTCTGAATAGATTCTGTCAGGGATATCAATACACACACCATACCATTTTACTACGCTAATATGACAGTATCTATAACATTCAAAGCATAATAATATTTTATTTCCTTTGGAATATTTTTCATGATGGCGTTGTTATTGTAACCAACAGTTTTTTTATTGGTTTTGGATAAATATTTTAATATTAAAAGAAAATTGATGAGAATGTGGAGAGTTTCTATGTTATGAATTTTTGAGAAGCAGAACTATTGTTGGAATTCCAATTTGATTAAGATCTAGTCGCTTTGATCAAGTTGCCTTGCTTTATAAAATAAAATAAAAAAAAAAAATTCATTGTGAAACTTACACTTAACCAGACGTGTTTCATTTAAGAATTCTATAGGTTATAGGCCCAGCATTCATAAAGGACAATTCTGTTTCGTGGTAGTCAACCACAGTGATTAAAGAGTTTAGTGGTAGTCAACCACAGAGAAAAATTGTGTTCGTGGTAGTCAACCACAGGATTGTGTCAGCGGTAGTCAACCACTGGAATTTTTGTTTTTGTGGTAGTTAGCCACAGGATAATATGGAAGAAGACAGAATAGAAATCAGAAAGGTGGTGATGTTTGAAGGCGTCAACTTTAATAATTGGAAATTTCGGACCGAGGTCATTTTAAAAGAATATGGCATCGATGGTTTCTTAACGAAAACAAGTGGAGAACACGATGAAGCTATGGAACCTGATGGCGAGACGGCAGCAGCACGAGCGGCAAGAATACTTATAATGGAAGCGCTTGAAAAAAAGGAGAGAAAGTGTTATTCAATGTTGGTTCAACGCATTGGTGACAATTACCTCGAATATGTAAAAGATAAAACTAATCCGAAGGAAGTTTGGACAGCACTAAGTGAAGTATATGAACGCAAAGGTGTTGCAAACAGAATGTTCTTACGACGCAAGCTTCTGACTTTAAAAATGGAAAAAGACGACGATCTCGAAAGTCATTTGTTGGAATTCGATAAGTTGGTCAGAGATTTAAAAGCTGCAGGAGCGAAAATAGAAGATGAGGATGTGGTTTGTCAACTGCTAGTGTCGCTTTCAAATAGATTTGAATCGGTTTCAACTGCATTGGAAACTTTATCAGTGGATAAACTTACATTGGAATTTGTTAAGGGACGTCTACGTGATGCCAACATAAAAATTAACAGTAACAGTGGACAAGAACGACAATCTTCTTCATCTGCATTTTCGATTATTTCGAGGAAAAATGTTACTTGCTTCAACTGTGGACAAAAAGGGCATTACAAGAATGAATGTCTTCAAAATTCCGGGTCAGGCCAAAATTTGGAATGCAAGAAATGCGCGAATGAAACTGCCAACGTTGCTGCGACCGAATCTGATGAGGAGGAGGTTGAAATTCAATTCTAAATTTTTTGTTTTATCTTTTAACTAAGGTCATCAAATTGAGGGAGGATGTTGGAATTCCAATTTGATTAAGATCTAGTCGCTTTGATCAAGTTGCCTTGCTTTATAAAATAAAATAAAAAAAAAAAATTCATTGTGAAACTTACACTTAACCAGACGTGTTTCATTTAAGAATTCTATAACTATAAACAATGCATGTTAGGCATAACACAATAAATGTTACGTACAGTCATCAGTAATGGATATTGTAATTTATTACCGTCAATAACTTGTTGTAGATTGTTTTAAATTAAACCTTTGAACCGTATCGTTATTCACGTTATTCAATATGTCATATGAAATTCGCCTCAAACCTGACAAAGACTTATTTTTCAATATCATTTTTGTTATTATATATTCCCGTATATAACCGAAAATCATGCTTTTCCAACGGCCAAATTTGCAGAACAATCTTATTATTCCATAAACATCGTGTAATAAAAAAAAAATTCAACCGAATTCAACCGAGACTAACAGATTTTTTCGCAGCGTGTAGTATATACTATTGTCATTGTAACAATTGCTGCTGAAGGAGTTACTTTAAATTGTAAGAAACTGAGCATCAGATAAATATATAGTACCCCATCAATCAAATTTTCGGTCCAATTTCAAAACGTATTTGTCTTGCCAAACTTCGTCTCATTAGCAATCCAGTAATTTTAACGTTATATATTCATTATTAGCTATTCATGACTTAATATGGGTATTATATGGGTCTTAATACGAATTACATTCGAAATAAAACTAAATGCTAACACTGAAGAACTACTCCAGCGACAATTTTACTGAAATTTATTTATTATTCATACGATTAAATTAATTCTTTGTTAAGAAAGTGGTAACACGACTCCCATATTATAATTATTGTAAAAGATATTGTGAGTATGTAAATTGCGTTACACAAAAACACGACGCCACAATTTCAAAATAATATTTCACATTTTAATGCTATACATACATAGTCGGTTGGGTGTACGATGTTTTTCCTTTGTGCACTATCATCAATGAAAATCTTTATGTTATATAATTTATAAATTTTTTTTCTTCACATTTTTGCCGTTGTTGAAAACGAAATGGGGCGTTTGTATTGTTATTCTAATCAAAATGCCCCTAATCCAATTATTTAGAGAACGCAATTATGCTAAAGCTTTTCTGACTTGCTTTTGACGGGTAAAGTCACGCGAATATATATTTGTGTTGTTTCGGTCGAAATGAATGAATGGATGAAGCCATCTTACGAAAAAGGAAATGTATATTTCGGTATGCATAATAACAGAATTTCGCGTTAATGTCTTTCATTCAGTTTTTTGCGCCAACTGACACGATGAAAAGAAAATCAAAAAAGAAAAGTTTCTGTCACTCGCGTCCAAGATAAATTAAAATGGGCTTGTCATTTCTATCCATTTCCATTTAATGCTTTATGAAAATAGAAAACTCTCGTATAGAAAAACAACCTTTTTTTCGTATTTAAATCCTACCGCCGCACCGGTATAATAGAATTATTTTAACTGATTTATAGCTTTTATTTTGGCGGATTTTGGCATTTTTATGATCCTATAAAATGTTGTTAGAGGAAATTTTTGGTAGAAAAGCCATTGTATAGTGTCAGGTCGAATGGGTGGCTATATATAAATAATAAATCGATGAATATTTAGTGGGAAATTATTATGGAAATTGACTATAAATTCTGAGATTTCGATAGTATATCTTCCCATGAAGGTGTACCAAAAAATAAATCCGAGTCCGTGTTCGATACGAATATAGAACAAATTTGAAAATATCTCTTAAGAACAGGATTTCGATTCACAATTTGAAGATTTATGATAATTTTATATATATACATCGTATACGTAACTCTCCTGTAACATGTAATACAACAGCTTAAAATTCTATAAAAACAACAGCAATAATAATGAACGTTTTATATCCAAGTCCACCTGGCAATAATATATAATTTCCATACTTTCCAACTAAATTTTATATACCTACCGCTTAACCTAAGACTTTTAAAAGGTACTTAAAGCTGCCAGTTTAATGGTTGTGATGAAACACTTTAGGAAATTAAAACATTTTTGATGTTCTAATAAATTTAATTATTTTTGATTGAAAGTCATTATCGTTAATAATTTAAATTTACGTTAGCGTTGGCTTGTTAGTTTATTTATACAAGAAAAACTTATCACACCAACTCTATTTTATGATTTACTTAATGCATTAAGTTGTAAAGACAAATTATAGTATATATAATATACTGTGCCTATATAGTTGATGGGTCAGCAGCACATAAGTTTTCGAAACTATTTAGAACAAAATAAAAAGAGTAAGAACTGCACGTTACTCGCCAACTTATATTTTTATCACCGGTTTATACACAGCTACCCTCAGAATTTTAAAAAAGTTCATTAACATGATTTGTTACATTGACTTTACCGTCCACTGGAGGAAATAGGAATTAAAGAGAAAATTTATTGAGTTTAAATTCTCTAAAAAATTACAATTTACTATGAACGTTCTTACTTAAAATAAATCAAATTTAGAGATAGTTTCCAGTGGTGGTTGACTTGTTCATTTTAAAAGGGCTATCAAGACAGTTTTGATTTCTTTTGACGATTGAGATAGATATTCGTAACATTATTAGTTTACAGATCACAATAGTACCTTACTCACTTTATTGTAATTTTGTAAGGTTTGCGGAACGGAAGATGCATTTTTGATTGGACTAATACCTTTGTCAGATCGAAGGCGCCCTTTCACCTATATTCATCATAAATCCAACACGTCGTTCGAATCCAATTTAGAAATAAAATACTGAAATCCATTTTCTCGTAGATCTTCACACTTTAAGACGTCTCTTAGCTTTGCTTGTAATTCTGAAAATACTTCGCAATAAATTATCAGCTACAAATCTTGTATCACAGGTGTGAAATTGTATGTTATAACAGCCGCTGTTTCCGCGTTGACAATTTTCGTAGAATTCACTTTGGTATGATTCTAAATTTTGCCTTTTTTATTATTATCGTTAAAGTAGTAAATAAACTAATAAAATTTAATAAAAGAAATTTCCATCCGCACTCGAAGCCACTGCGCTACACAGAGAGATATTCTATTTTGCATTTTTATTATCATAGAGACGTTGTCATTTAAATATTGCGATTATATCTTGTTGAACGGGAAAGATGATAACGAAAAGTTTTCCAAACAAATTTCTTATATGCCAGACAATATTTTCCTTTGTCAAGTGGAAACGAATTCTCGGTAATACTTTCAAAGAGAATAAATTTTCGCAGTGCTATCAAAAAAAAAACGACCATTGAGGGTAAATCTAATGTTTCCGTTTAACAACCGAAATTTATGTATGACACAAATACAACAAAACATTTTACGAAAAGAAAAGTTTTTCGTCGAAACACATTTGTTCAAAGCTTTTGCGAAACATTTCTTTTACGTTTTCTATTTGCTAATGTATATCTGATGTCTTGAACTTGGTCCATGCTTGTGTCGAACGAACTTTCCTAAAAAGTATACACCAGAAACACATATAAGCCATACACACATGTGGAAACAGAAAAATTGTAAAGCTGTCATTTTATTTATATTTCGTTTCTTGTAAAGCTTACGATTCGAAATAAATGTAGAAAAACCTCCGAAAAGCATAAATTTTTGTCGCTTGTATGTATGATGGGAGTATGGACATAATCTTATGTCTACGACATTACGTGTTATGGCGATTCGGACAAAATATAATAAAACGTGGCGGTCGGGTTGTATGACTGGTGTATTTTGTTCGTGATACTTAAATATTAGCCCATGTCCGTCCATGTCTCATGTCTGGATTGCTTTGGCATTATTTTCCGGATATGGTTTTGATTACTTTTGAAAAGTATGACAATAAATCTCTGCAATTTATTTAAGTACTTTTTGGGTGATTTGTGCGACAGTCAGTCTAGATAACGAGCTGGAAGAGAAGGTTTAAATGATTTTGCTCTACTCAACAGTTTGAGGTGAGGCAATACCATTCACAATGGCAAAACTGTATCTCCGTGCTTATTTCAGTAAAATACTTCAATGGGATGAGTAATGGTCATGGGTTTTTGGGTGATTTTTGACCTAGTTCTCAATCACCAAATTTGACACAAAAAACAGTATTTCCATCGTTTTATCGGTATGTTAGTACTGTTTCTTAAATAGCACAATTTCGTAATACTAACCTTTTCGCTAAAGTTTGTTCTACACAAAACAGCTTTATGTTAAAGTTATTCTCGTCGTACGCGAGCAATAACAATGTACGTTCGTACAATATCTTATAAGCATGATTCAAAATATGTCCGCTTCGATCAAATAATGTAACTAGCATTTACTTATCTGTAAATGTCATGTCATTTAAACTTTGTGACAAATGAAATGATAGTTTAACGTTGCGGAACATCTGTAATAACAGCAAACAAACAAAAACAAACAAACAAAACCGAAATTCAAAATAATATGAAACCAATCTTCCATCCAAAATGCTGATTTTGATCTCATTTCAAATTCAACAAACGTTTAGCATTCCATTTCGTAATAATTCATTTTTCATCTTTTCATAAATCCATTTCGAAACGATTTTCCAGATGTCCCTCAAAAACTTAAATTTAATTATTTTCTGATTTGAATTCATAACGGCAAAAACATTCAAATTATGCCGTTCGAAGTCCGATAACAATATGATTTTTGCTTCGGTTATCAAACACATAAAATCGATTAACAAGGACAATAGAAAATGTTGAAGGGTGATCGAGATTTCTCTTTTTTCATATATTTTTTTTTTCATAATAACATAATAAGTCAGTTTTGTACTCTCGGCTAATATGGCTTTTGTCCGCAGGATATTTTAATTCCAACCGAAACGAAAAGACTTCTATTGTTTTCATAATATTCAACCGGAAATCGTTCGTTCAAACTAAAAAGTACTACATCTCAACAAAAGCAAATTTTTGAAATAAAAACCTTTGAATTATACTCAATTTCCCAAAATGCCAAAACATATAATAGAGCCGAAGAGTGTATTTTCGCTTTAAGTGATATTATATATACTCGTACACCGGGAAAAAAGGTCGAGAAATTTGTTCGGGCAACAAAACAATTCTCAACTGAAGAGATTCAATATGTTTAGTATTCTGTTGGAGCAATGCCAATATTCGGGAATTTCAGTGAAAGCAAAACGCTGGCATGTCAGATTCAGATTTAATTTGCCCTATCTATGTGGAAATTTATGTAGAGAAAAGAGAAAACCCAATGTGTACACATTTTTGCCAAAACATTAACAGATAATTTTCAGAGAGTATATTAGTAAATGATTTCGTTTATTGTTTTTCCTCTTTCGCATGTATTTCGATTTGGGCTCCGAGGGATTCTTTTGAATTTCGACTGACCGAAATCGGCGCTATTTATTCCGGGACTTTTTTATATATGCCTAGTTAGGCCTTGGTGCCTAGGCCCCAAAACCAGTCTCAGATAATTTTGATCTTCCACACCTGGCTGGTGGTCAACGGTGCGAAGTCGAAAAATGGGGTTTCGTAATCCGGATTTCATTTCCGTAAGGTTTCGAGGACACTGGAGTGTATGGGTTCGTTGGAAAGCTGAGGTCGAGTACTCCTGGGGCAAATAATAACTTCATAGAATTTGATGATAAACGGCCGAAAATATGACTTCCGGAAAATTTCTGAAAATCGATGTAACCTCGGTGAACTTTGATGAGTGCTGTGACCTCACTAATGCAATTATTTTATTAAATTATTACTTATTATGAATGTGTAGGACCTCAGCTTTACAGCGATACCCATATTTAGTAGTTTGGCGGAGTGAAACACACAGTTTTCCAATGAACCCATACACGCCAGTGTCCTCGAAACCTTACGGAAATGAAATCCGGATTACGAAACCCCATTTTTCGACTTCGCACCGTTGACCACCAGCCAGGTGTGGAAGATCAAAATTGTCTGAGACTGGTTTTGGGGCCTAGGCACCAAGGCCTAACTAGGCATGTATAAAAAAGTCCCGGAATAAATAGCTCCGATTTCGGTCAGTCGAAATTCAAAAGAATCCCTCTCCACCATTCAGATGTGTGTACATTGTACCACTCTACATGCATTATACATGGAGCAATTCAATTATGCTATGAGTTCGTCGAATTTAATGAGGTAGAATTTTGTAAAAGACAGTGAATAAACGGCGTAGTTAGTTTTAATAATACGATGGTAGTCGGACCCATCAGAAGTGGTTTCATCTTCAATTAAATCTATTACTGCTGAATTAAGGTATTTATCAGCAGCTGTTCGAAAGTATTTCCTGCATTAATTCAGCACTCTAACTAGACGGTCTCTGTCACAGCGGTTCGTGTATAGAATGAATTAAATGACATCGATGATTTTATATAGGTGGAACGGAAGAGTGGTGATGCTTGTAAGGCAGAAACATGTTAAATGAGAGTATATATAGTTGATAGTCAACCAATACCCACGTTTTGCTTGCTTTTCGTTAGAACTAATGCGAAGAAACATAAATTCTATGCATTCCTAATGAGTACGACGATATAATATACAAATAGATTTTTCCTATCGTCTAAACAGTTACGGAATTATAACTTTCATCCGTATATGTGATGTGAATTCAATTCATTGCACATGAGATATGAGAATGGAAGTATGAATATGTACGGTAGTACCTACATCACCAATGGAATGAATAAAATGAACTGGATTTAAATGACCCTGAAGTGACGATATATTTTTTCTCTCTAACCAACATCTTCTTGTGGATATAACTCAGGGCTCATTTTAGGGAATTAAATTCGCGAAAATTTCCTGAATCTTGGTTTCTCAAATACCATACGAATATAGTCGATTTGACTCAAAAACATAAAAAGAGCAATGAAGGCACTTCGATATATCGTTGTTTTAAAGAAACAGATAAAACGTAACAGAAAAATTTTAATTCCCGGGTATAGGCACAGGTATAACTTCTGCCAATTCTACAAATTTCTATAAGAATAAAATCGATCAGAAAAAAAAACTTCATTTTGTGGCACATTAAAGCGCAATAAAGTAGCAAAATGAGACATCATGTATCGACCTATATCATCAATGGGATGAGTAGAATGGATTGGATTGAAATTATTCGCCACGATTAAAGTTATAACTCCACAAGAGTTTTAATTTTATAAAATTTCTATATAAAAGGACATCTATATTCAATAGAAGAGGAAACATTTAGTAATCGAAAAACCAAATGAAAAAGATAAATTTTCACATTTTTCAGCAACTGTCTTCATTTGCGCTGTTCACGTTTTAATTCTTTAATAAGAGAAACCTCTTTAATCCGTTTAATCTGTTCCTTTCCTTTGAATTTTCTTCCACCCATTTTATTATCACGGGGATTTACTAAGAAATAAAGTTGAATGAGCAAATTACGTGTTAAATTCCACATAATATCCAATGTTTTAATATTGCTGGGAATATGTAACGTTGTAAAATTATTTTATCTTCGATGATTTCGCTTTTATTCCGTAACTAGTCTGCATTGGATGTAATGAAAGAAAGGCGACAGTTAACCGCATATAATTGCATGTGAGCACAATTTAAACATATTCTTTTGTTCGGCTAAAATTTTATATTCCTCAAAAAGCACTCTGATCCCGAAAATGCCATAATGCCATAACAACTAATACAATCCGGAAATAACAAAACCCCATTGAAAACTTTAACAATATATTTTCCACATAAAAAAGAGAGGAAAAACAAGCATTACGAACTACAATAAAAATCTTGGTAATTTTATTTCTTGTCGTTTTTATAAAATTAATCTTTTTTCACATTTTTCACAAAGGTTTCACAAGAAAAAAAGAGTAATCATGTCATCTCTCAGCCCAACACTTCACCCCGTAGTTACGACGTTCTGTATAAATGTATAAAATTGTATATGTAACATTATCCTAGAAAAACATAAGATCCCAACACACCTTTTGGATGTAGATGTACTGCTCTAGAATAATACTTACATCTGCAAAATCTGTATGTGTATTTTACAAGGGTTTTTACTATATTCCAGGAATAGGGATAAGAAACAAGGATAAAGATCCAAAAATCTATACATACATACATAGCAATGTACCATGTGCCGTGTAACTAACACGTTCATTGCACAAGAATGGTACAATAGAATGAATGGGTAAATATAGCAGTATCAATCTAATACAGGTCGTACACCCGCCTCGCGAAATTCAAATATTATGACATCACCAGATTTGCCAAAGTTAATTAATGCAGATATTACGTAGATGTTACCTTTCTCCGTTAAATGGGTTTACTAAATCAATAAAAGTCAATTAAGCGAATGCTTTTGAAAATTAATGGAACACGTAGCTAATTGAATACAAACAAAGAGAGAGAAAAAAACGAAAAGTGAAAGGCTAAAGGAGTGGACAAAAACGGATCTCATTGTCATTAGAGGTAGAAACTAATGTTTCGAAATACCAGACTTACCCATTTCAAATTTTCGTCCGACACTTTGTAAGATAAAAAATGGTTTCCCGAGTTATTGCCGGTTCGGTTCAGGTATGTATATGTTTATGAACCGAACTACACACATAATGCTTACGAAAAGGGATTATCAAACTTCACGGACCATGTATAGCACCCTTTTTATACCTTTATTATACACGAGTCTAGAAATATAGAAAAGGTAATATTTTCTTAAGATATATAGAAACAATTTTCACCCTTATCAGAAGGGTGTTTTTACGACTTTCCTTTAGTGAAGATGAACATTTTTCGGTGAAAACATATTAAAGCTGTCTGATTATACAGTGTGCTTGCTTCACTCATTTTTATACTTTTCATTTCGACACAACCGAAAAAAGAATGGAAAGAAAAATTTCGCTTTCTTTGTGATGGAAGACAATTCAAATTACGAATTTTATTTAGCATGATAATGTCGGAAAATTTTTAACGTAATTTTTTCTGTTTCAAATTGGTCTGAATTCGGAGAAAAATGTTTATAAATCGTTTCAATTTTCTGGAGTTACTTGTTTTCATTTATGAAAATAAATTAAGCTTATAAACGAGCTTCATTTCATACACTTTTATATACATTTTATACATAAATGATGTTTATTTGTATAATACAGCCGCTGCATATATCGTATGGATGAACCGCACAAACATACTGATGTGATTTACGAAAAACGAACCCCACGAAAAACAAAATAGTAATTATGTATCCCTCCTCAAGTTTTCCCTTTTATTTCCGTTTTCCGTATTTCTTATAGACGTATACATATACACACAACTCCTGCTCGATTTAATGACGTTAAGTAGTAGTACAATATAAGCTGTGTTGTATTATGTATTTAGCGATTTAGCAAATTATTGTTTATATTTGTATCCATGTTGCTTTTAAAATAAACAACGTGCATGTTAGTGTTCACTATTCGTAATATATACGAGCACATGCTATTGTATTCTGATGTTGGCCATAATTGGTTTAGACTCTAAGAGTTGTTAATTAGTTTAATCAAAAAGTTATTAGCTAATTTCTGTTGAAATTACAACTGTTTCGTTGTTTATTTTTGATAACACTTTTATTTTCTCGAAAATTGCTTAAAACACACAAGTGCATTCACTGCACGATCGTGCATCTTATCGAAAGAAATCCACTGTAAATATCTTCATAAATATCTTCATAATGGAACGTTACACTTGGTTCGGATAATAACAACCTCCCACAAAGTCAATCAAATCAATAAGCGGATTAAGCTAATTTTATTTAAACCGCACTCCATCAACCGTTCCATTATATTTTAACAACGACTTTATACCAATCAAATCACAACCATTACGTCGAAATAATGTGATTGATTGATAAAACTCTTAATACGCCTATCGAAACATTTTCATTATTCAAATTGTTATGAGAAAAGTCTGTCGGTTTGTGCAGCCAACATTTATCTTTACTGACAATGTCGATTCTTTAGAGGGACAATCAAGCGAAATGATTTATAAGGCTAGCGAAAAGTTTTCATACATTTTATGTATAGTATAGGAGTGTCATATAGCTTGTGGACTTGTTTATGAAGTAGTAGAATCGGTTCTAATTGACGGTTTTTTTTTCTTTAACTCTTGTAATACTCTTGTAATGAAGCACTTACAAACATTCGTAAGACATTTCTGTTTGTATAAAATGTGCAACCACCTACTTTTAACCTTTTAAAAACGGCATATCGTAACAAAATCATTATATCTGTTACCTGTTTGTGATTTGTAAATGAATCTAAAAGTTTAGAAAAGAAAAATGTAGATTTTCATATGATTAACGAAATTTTTGTGGACAACTTCCAAATCGGAAAACATGTCTAATTTCACTTTTCTCGCCCTCTACCTCAATAAATTGTGAAAAGTATATTCTAGTGTTTGATACAGAATCTATCACTTCAACATTTTTAAACTATATTCCAAATATATAGAAGTGAACACTACAATGGGCTTGACATTTATTCTTATCATCATTGTTGATATCAGATGATTAGTCTATAAGGTCTAACACAGCGTTGAACCCGTTACTCCTTTTCAACTTAAAACCGAAAAATTTCGACCAATCACAAAAAAAAATTGTAACAACTTGCACGGGACCTATTCACGTACAAACGATTGTCAGAATATTTCTGTTTTAATCTCTTTAAAACCACTTCATTATTCGTAATTACTCTACCCTAAAATAATGACGATGAAACTGTCCTGAAAAAACAAATTTTTTGAAATATGCAATAGCACCCAAAAGGCTATAATTTCACATCAACATCCTCATTTTCCAGCTATACCAAACTGAATTGAATAGATAAGAGTTCAATATGCTATTGCGGTTTCAGACTTATTTAATCTTTTCAATTTCCGTTTAAATCCGTATTTAGTTAAGCCCTTCATGCACTTGTTCGAATTTATTCGCAGTTATCTGTATAACCTTACCATTCCCATCCTCCATTCAGTTGCAAAACAAATCACAATCTATTCTTTAACCGTACACCATTTATAATTCCACAACCAATTGGAATTTCATCCGGAGTTTATACACCGCACCGATAATATTCTGGTATATCCATAATAACAACAATCCAAGTTCTGTCATCGAAAATGAAGCCATCAATACGTAGATTAAAATAAATCTGACATTTTTATATATCACAATTTGAACCGAACGATACCATAAAATTAAATGCATTGACCCAAAGCATTTTACGTTTTGTATTATTTAATTAAAAACAGAATTTTTCTCTGACATTCGATATTATCTGTGAGCTTGAACATACATAATATGAAAATGTATACGGCGACATGATATGAGGAACTGAATGAATAAATATTTCAATTTGGAATGCAGAATATGGTTTTCAGTTTGCTGAATAAATGTACATAAGTTATAGATTTGTTTGATTTGCTTATTGTACAAGCATTCTGACCCCGTATTTGCTAGTGTAGACCTAACATGTGGAGTGTGGAGACAATATTCTATCGGTTTGGAATTCGCCAAAATTTAAATTTAAAGCCATAAAGATTTCACAACTGTGATAAGTGTTTCTGGATGCTTTCAATGCGGATGGAATATTTTTATTCGTTTCGAACAACGAATACGTCGAATGCGAATGTGGCAGGAATTCGGTATATTATATACTACACACAACCATCACACACATGTATGTACACCGTAGGATAGATTTACGATAGAGAACGTTCAACTTTTTTTTTATTTTCTGAAAATTATAAAAGTTGCTAACCAAGCACGAAAATATTGAGGGACAGATCAAGCGAAATGTATATAATCAAAAGGAAAGTTATGTCGTTTGACATCGACTATAAAAAAGACAATTTTGATTTGAATCCATGACTGGAGTTTATGTTCACATCGCGTTCTACACTGTACATGTATATTTTACTTAGTCAAAGGCATAAATAACTTCCTTTATTACGGGAAATATATTTTTATATGTTTGATGGCATCACCGAATATCTGATGCCAAGAGATATGTTAACTTTTACGACTGTTGTAACGGGTCAAATATACCCTTTACAATGTTGTAGGTGTTTTGTAAATTTTTAGTAATGTGTTCAATGGATAATCCTATTACTTTCATAGTACATCTCATTATCATTGTTATTGAACAGCCCGTAATATTAAGTATTGTTTTTAGATGAAGGGAATTTGGAAAAGTATCAAGCTATAGAATTACAACGCCAGAATCGCTGATTTTTTCCTTTCTTGTTCCACAATGGAATTAAGACCCATTGTTTCCCAATTCTTAATTCATTAAGATTTAATCAAATTACTTAAATCTTGGCTTGGAAAATGTACTATACTATGTCGATGTACAGTTGGTATATGAAAACATTTCCTCTATCGGCAGGAAGGTCGACAAATTCAATTAATATTGAGGTTTCGTAGATAAAATTGTTTAGAAGAGTTGTAGATGTTCTCTGCTCATGCCTATCATTTCCAAGAACTCCTACGACTAAAAGCATAGTAACATAGTAGCTAGCATAGTATCAGATCTCTATGCCGATTTGACATCTATACTATAGTATAATGGTATATATTCACGAAAAAATATGTAAAGATCTGTTGTGACATTTTACAGTTCACGTATCATGTAGCTGTAGCATGTAATCTCGTAAACAGATATTTATGCTACTATAACTGTAAAACTCTATCTCGGCTTCGCCTTGAACCATATCTCGAACATAAAACACTCTTCACACTCTTCTCTATCGAGCTACTCAAAGTTCGCTTACTCTTTTTTTTTTTTTTTTTTATTAAGATAGCTGCCCTTATTTGGTTATTAAGGGTCGCGCACGGAGGCCTCCGTTGGGCCCATTGTGCTCGCTATAATTTTTGAGTTTATGAGTTACTATCTGTGGTGAATCTCCCTGTACTAAAAATGTAGTTCAGGATATCCTGTGGGTGAAAGTTCTTTATCTGGTTGTACAAGATGGTATAGTTACCCAGATATTTCCTTCTGTTATTTATGAATGCCGGACACCAGCAGAGGAAGTGCTCTGCGGTCTCTGCTTCATGCCCACACAGCTCACAGCTAGGGTCTGATCGTTTGCCAATTGTTGTTAGGTGTTTATTAAAGCCGAAATGTCCTGTCACAGTTCCTGTATATGTTTTTAGTCTTGTTCTACTTACATTGATTAGATATTTTGAGTTTTTATCGCTTATTCTCAAACATCTCGATCCCCGGAGATTTCAGTGGGTGGAAAGATTTGATTGCCCATTCGACTCGGGCTGACGTTACTATACTGTTTATCAGGTTCAGGTTAACTGTGCCATTTAGTGGGAGCGTGTTGAGATTATTTACTTCGTTTAGTGCAATATTGTTTGGAAAATGGACATCAAGGAGGTGTTTGTAAGTATCGGTTTGATTTTTAGTGTACTCCCCTGACGGGAGCAGGAGCGCTCCTACATTTTGTATTGGGTCCTTCGAAAGGACTTTGAACATTTTTGACGAATCGTGAATATTGTTAATGGTACTACATTGATCCCTCCATCCAGTCCTCTCAAGCTGTCTGAGATTCTTTGAATAAGTTCTAAGCTCTCTGTAGTATTCATCGAAGTTCCTTGTTATTTTACACTTGTTAAACATTTGCCTGACTTTTTTCCTTTGAATTTTGTCCTCATAAGCGTAATAAGGCACAGAGTTGCCCGCTTTGTGTGCCCTCACAGGACATGCTTTCAAATGTGCGTCTGACAGTAATTTCTGTGTTGCGTCAGCTAATTTTTCAAGATCTTGAGTATTACATGGGTCATGTGAGAGTTCAAGAGTACCGATACCTTCTTCAATCATCTTGACGTAATGATTCCAATTAGTTAAAGCTAGATTTCTAAAGAGTATAGGAGGCACAGGATCCATACTTACTTTGAACATTATACAGCGATGATCAGAAGTAAGTATTATATCCGTTACTGTCCACTCGGTAATGCTATATTGTAGGTTCCGGGAGCAAACAGTTATGTCAAGAACTTCCTTTCTGAGTTTGCTTACTCTACTATAAAGTGCACTTTACAGTAGAGATATAAATGCTATTATGTAGCCTTTAAACGTTAGCTGATTCTACTGTAGAGAGATTTTTAAGTGAGAGATTATAACACTTATCATTCTATAAGATTTCAGGTCGATTCGTTCCAGTATTTTCGATTAATATTTTTTAAAGAACTCCTTGTATGCCTTGGTCCATGACTATAATTTACAGTAATTTTTAAACGTAATAAAACGAATGAACAACAAAACTGAGGATGACCGCGTACATCGTGAAGCATTAATGTAAAAACCCTTTGGGAACCAAAATGTGCTTTATGCATCTAAAATTTATTTCAAGAAATAAAACAAGGAAGAAGCCAGTAGTGTCTTTGTCTCCATTTTTTATCTTTTCAGTCCCTTTAACCACATTTATTGATTTTATCTTAAATGTACGTTATTCTTTGTACGAATAAAAATACATTTATTCTCCATTTCACCCTAAGGTAATGCATATATTCATGCGGGGAATATACAGAAAGTTAAACCGAACGTGTTGTCAGTGCTGGCTTACGAATTAAATCATCTTTCCTTTTTTTTAGGTGAGGTGAGGTGAATTCAGAAGGTGTATAACGCACCTCCGTAATTTTTTTCTGATATATCTTTTGAATGTTAATAAAAAAAGTATACGCACGATCTGACAAGAGGGTTGTGCAATATACATTTTTTACGTCGTATTATATAGCTACTCGTAGATCGAACAGATATTGGTGAGGTTTAATGCTTTTTATTTTTTACGGAAAAAACGTTTCAGAGTTAATAAATAACATGAATATTGACTTCTTCAAGACTATACCACGTATCAAAAGTTCTGTTCAATTTTTTGTGTGTACTTTATGTATATAGAAAGGAGTGGAGTGACTTTATATATATTTTGTTTTGAACTTGGAGTATAGGAAATTATTAATTTATGAAACGGTGAAATGTAATAGTCCATAGATTTTCAATTTATAATTTCTTCGAAGTTTCAGCGGCTGACAGCCATAGCATACATGGCAATAATAAGAAGTACGATGTAAACACCATAAAGTTTTAACGACAACGTGAATTCTACAGAAGGGAATACTGTTCAAAAATTTAGTATAGAGCACCGTCTTCCGTTTCTAATATTTGTTCCTTTGACGACCTACGTCTGCTAAAATATAAAGATATAAATGTGCCATTTGAAGTTTCTAGTCGCAGAGTAGCAATATGTATAGACATTTTGGCTGATTACCCTGGCCAATATATTGAGAATGGCTATAGTTTTATTATTTCATAAACTTATAGGATACTCTCAGATGTGTTTTCTGAATTTCATTTGAGTTGGAAAGTCCTCGTACTTTACTTTATCGTCTTCTGGAGAATTGCACTTAATATTCTTGTCGGTCAGAATCTGATTGGAAACATTTTTGTTGACAGTTCAAAGTTCTAAAGTTGAATAATAACTATCGAGGGCTCATACAGATCAGTTGCTTTAGGAAGACACACTCCTAATAATTGCCACGTAGTTCCAGATACATTTTCCTTTGTCAACTTAACCCTAACATTTAAAAAACAAATTTGTGATCGAGAGTAGACAACTAAATGGAAAAAGACGAAGAATCAATACCTGGCAATAATAAATATTTATGAGATGGAGTAACAGTACATTACTTATCAATGGGGCAAATGATGGAAATGGCACTTCTTTTGTGAAATTTGCCGATCGAGGCGTTGCTGACTTTGTTTACTACATCGAGCGACTTAAAGTTCGCTTGCTCTACCATAAAGTGCACTTTACATTAGAGAGATATAAAAAATCAATAAAAATTTGGACGTCATTGTTGAATACACTTTCAGTTGTTTACGTGGATACGAGCTAAGCGGTTCATTTGTTGAAAGAAAACTATTTTTGGAAACAGATGAATTGAACTAAATTGAGATAAAAGTGAAATTCAACATGTTTCCTGATTTGGGAGTTGTTGTGGTTTTTACACAACTACTCACAAAATCTGCCTAGCGAATGAAAATTTAGATTTTTTAGGCTAGTATTTCGTTCTGGTTGCGAACGCTTGGCTAACAAAAATTTAAAATGAAATTCTAATTTAAACAAAAGCCAAATCAATTGGGAAGTGAGCTGATTCTATTCTTCATCCAAATTTGTGTACTTATTTTAGCTCGTTTCTATGAAGAGTCGAAAAAAACGGTTATTATAGCTCGTTTCTATGAAGAAAATTTTCTAGGAAAGTCGAAAAAACGGTTATTGCTCGTGTCTATGAAGAGTCGAAAAAAAACGGTTATTTTAGCTCGTTTCTATGAAGAGTCGAAAAAACGGTTATTTTAGCTCGTGTCTATGAAGAGTTGAAAAAAACGGTTATTTTAGCTCGTTTCTATGAAGAGTCGAAAAAACGGTTATTTTAGCTCGTTTCTAAGAAGAGTTGAAAAAAACGGTTATTTTAGCGAGTTTCTATGAAGAGTTGAAAAAACGGTTATTTTAGCGAGTTTCTATGAAGAGTTGAAAAAAACGGGTATTTTAGCTCGTTTCTATGAAGAGTCGAAAAAACGGTTGTCTTAGCGAGTTTCTAAGAAGAGTTGGAAAAAAACGGTTATTTCTGCTCGTGTCTATGAAGAGTCGAAAAAACGGTTATTTTAGCTCGTTTCTATGAAGAGTTAAAAAAAACGGTTATTTCTGCTCGTGTCTATGAAATAGTCGTAAAAAACAGTTATTTTAGCTCGTTTCTAAGAAGAGTTGAAAAAAAACGGTTATTTTAGCGAGTTTCTATGAAGAGTTGAAAAAAACGGTTATTTTAGCTCGTTTCTATGAAGAGTTGAAAAAACTGTTATTTTAGCGAGTTTCTATGAAGAGTTGAAAAAAACGGTTATTTTAGCTCGTTTCTATGAAGAGTTGAAAAAAAAACGGTTATTTTAGCGAGTTTCTAAGAAGAGTTGGAAAAAAACGGTTATTTTAGCGAGTTTCTATGAAGAGTTGAAAAAACGGTTATTTTAGCGAGTTTCTATGAAGAGTTGAAAAAAACGGTTATTTTAGCTCGTTTGTAGAAAGAGTTTAAAACGTTAAAATTATACCCATTTTGAAAGTCATGCATTGAATGAAAATGAAATTGAATACAGACGATTCATGGATTACTTTGGGGGAAACAGTTTTGAGATCTCGTAAACAAAATGAAAATTGACAATATGCATAGCAAAAGAAGACAGGAACGTAATATTTGTCTTATATGAAAGTTGGTCGCACAACTATAAAACACCAAAATAGTGTTAAATGAGCTAAATATACTGAAAAGCAAATTTCGAACGTTACCGATTATATAAAATACTTCTTTTTATCAAACAAATTTCAACAGATTATTGCGAAATCTTTTACTTCATTTCCGATACAATGAATTTGGCTATAAGCTCTACTAGTTGTATATTATCGTCGACAGACGAATAACATAATATGATTAAAAACGGCAAATGAAACTTCAATTTTTACTTTTAAATGATATGATTGCACCCAAATCAGATAATATTATTTGCTGAAATACATTTTTAAATGAATAATAATAAATGAGTTTCAAGTTTTACCATCAAAAAAATTGAAAACAAAATTAATGCTCTTACTGTGTGATGCATATTCATTTGGCTTAAATAATAAAAATGAAATGATTTTATCCTGCATCCATTTTGGAAATATAAATGATTGATTAACATTTAAATTAAATTCATATATAGCCATTTATAGACATTACACATGCCATTTTTTCGCTACTATTTTTAATCAAAAATAAATAAATATGTAGAGTAAAATAATTTCATATCACTTCCGGAAACAGACGAAATCGGAAATAATAATTCTAACTGGTATGTCATTCAATGAAAAAATAAAAACTTTTTTTTTTCATATTTTTGGCCATTATTAATGGTTTACATTTCCTTTGTTTTTGTTTGCTTTTTGCAGTTTTTATATTTTCCTCATTTAAATTTTAATTGTTTATCGAAATTCGTTAAATTTCACCGGCTAGTTGAATCCAATTAAAAGGCCCATTGTTCGAATATTATACAAAACGAACGAAACAATGCCTGGTTTATTTTGATGGCTACGATGGCAAAGAAAATGGTATAATTTCAATGATTCAGATTAATCCGAAAATAACACAGAATAACACAGTGCTTTTGGGAATTCCATGATGTATCATGGAGAATTTAATTCGATTAATCTTTTCTATTAGTTCTTTTCATCAATGGTTCTGGTGCAGCCAGCCTACACGCGATATCAATCGGAAATATTGTCCAGAAATCGACAAATCAGTGTGCGATTATCGTGCCAATATATAAAGCTTCATATCGGTTGACATTGTTTTTCTTGTCGATTACAGGACCCGATTTATAATTCATTTTAATTAACTAATTTTCTTGAATGGTATCGAGTGCAGAGCCATGAAGTAGAAAATTGATTGACAAAAAGAGTTAATAAATCAAAATGGAAAGCAACAACCCAATCAAACGGAAATAGGGGTTGCTTCATATACTAAAAATTCCAATACAACGGTACCAGTAATAAAATCCATGATTTTCGAATGGAATCGTATCATCATTGAATGCATTATATAGCCGACCGTGTATATATACACATATTATTTTCGATTCAATGTTATAGCGTCGATAAAAATGTGCGGTACAGTGTGGTGTGAAACCAATTAGAAACTTTGTTGTTGCAACATCGTTATGTGTATAGCAACAATAATAATTCCAATTTTCGATCTCACCCCGAAAATGACTTTTGTTGCTGTTATTTTTTGTGAAAGCTCTATTATAAAAGTCATTAATTTAAAAAGTTTTTCGTATCCCCATAATAAGTATTGATTTTTCTATGGGTCGTATTATATAGTCCTTGCTCTATGTACAAAATTGTATGATGGCACAGAGATGGTATACGTTTTACGTTAGGGAAAACGGGAATTGCAATAAAACGACGACCCTCAGACCCCAAACTCAATGCTAAATTCCATCACTTGGATTTACCTTTTATATTGTGTATAGGGAACGTCGTTCGTTGGATACGTAAAATGTCTGTTATATTATGTGTGTATAGATTCGACAGCTATACATAAAATAGAAATAGTCCAGGTTGTGTTCAAAAAATATTTTTTGGGGTGCCTGAAAGAGATAGTAGAAAATGAATGAATATTGTGGAGCAAAAGTCGTGTAATTTTGAGTGTGTTTCAGTTTCTGCACTTTGAAGCGGGTAAAGAAATAAGGAAAAAAAATGTTTCCCGCTTTTTTCGGTATACATGCACGGTACACAGTACACACACTGCCGTTGTTGTAGCTAAAAATTTATTTTAAAAGAAAACGACAGAGAAAATCAATAATGTCGGTTTTAATAATTTATTAAGATACACCGAGAATGTTGTAACTTATGTGTAGTGTGTTACGTTATGTGCTGTGAACTGTGTTCTGTTGTACACAAAAACGTGCAATTTTTTGGTAGAAAAATTATTTTCGTTGAATTTATTGCATTACGAGGATATAGTTTTCACATATATTCTCGTAAAATTCAACGTATCTCAAATGTATATAATGTGAACGAAAAGATAGACGCAGACTAAGCTAGGCTTTCCTTTTATTGAGGCTTTAGAGGGCTTTGATGAAAATATAGTGGGTTTTTTTATAAGAAAGTAAATGGATTTTATTGGATCTGACTGATATGTTGCTAGAAATTTGGATGTAAATGAAATGAATTCAGAAATATTAGGATTAAGTTACATCGTAGGTTAGCAAAAAAAAAGACAATGGAGACTGTTATTGTCTGTTGTCTCTTCTTTATCTGGATTATAAGAAAAGTGCAAGGATCGGATTATCAGTAAATACAATTACGAATTGAATAAGGGTTGCAGAAATTTCCTTTGTATATAAGAAAATTTAACCTCCAGAATTGACATCCAAAAAGCTCATTTCTATTGTTAACCCTCCGAAGTTGTTTGATTGTTTCCAGGGAATAAAGCAAAATCCATTTTTAATTTTCTATTCTATGCACACGAACGATTAAAGTGGATTTCGTCTGCCAAACACATTGAAACGGAGACCAAGCACAAGCAGAGAGTGCTTAAGATGATCTCAAAATAATAAATAACAAAATATCTTAGATTCGTATTTAGAAAACGCTGCTGCGAAAAAGATTCTTATTTCGAAAAGATCTTCAAAATAAATTCAAAACCCATCTCGTAAACCTTTACTATAGCATATGCTTATGTAGCGTCTTACGTAGAAAATTTAAATTTCTTTCCTGAGGTACATCTTTTACAATATGCAATGTATTCTCGTCGTACTTACGGTTTAGAAAACTTTATACCAAAGCGCGTACGTATAGAAAAACATTTATTATAATAATATGCATTTATTATACTTGCATTTTGCATGAATACAAAAAGAATTATATTTCTTCTTTCGGTGAAACAGACGACTAAGACTTCCATTATATTATACATCTTGATTCATATATACATATAACTAGCATAAATAAAATACATTTTCTATATTAAAGAAAAAAAGGCATAAAGTAAATCGGTAGGGAAAAAAATACCTACGCGAACTAGCAGCCGATGAGTAGATTGTTACATCTTTTACCTGCGCTTTAATGAGATAAGGACAAGGAATAAGGTATATACACATTGTTTCGCTAAAACTCTATCAACATTCAATAACTCGATTATGTACATGGAATATTGTGTTTACAAAAACAAACTACATTGTCCTGCTGGATTTTGGTTCGTAAGAAACCTCTATACAAAGACTGCATAGCGGCTTCCATCTTTTAGCATTTTGATTACAAAAAAAGCCGCTGTATATTCCTCTCTAAATAGACTTCCTTATACTTAATGTTACCGTGTTATGGTCGAGTGAAATTATATTTTGTTACTAGTAGAGTTATCCTCACTCCACATTTTATATGCACCATGATCTTGTGAGTAGATTCTTCGGACAGAGCTATCTTATCTAGCCATAAAGAAATCATACATTCCGGTGCCAAGACTAAACTTCACACAAATTTATAAAATCCTAGGTCGAGACCACGACACATGAAAGTATAAAAATGGAATCTTATGCAATGTGCAAAGTTTTTAAGAGTTATACCGGAGCTATCAGTATATATACATATATTTTCGGCGACTTTATTGGCAAGCATAAAGTAAGCCTCTCAATTTCACCGAACTGCGAGATAACAAAGGTTAAGTTGAAATGTCTGACAGAAAATATACTTATATTGAGTTTATAGACAGTGTAGACACATTCATTCAATTTATCCATGATAGGAGGTAGGTTTTATGCTTGCAATGATGGCACTGAAAGACACAGTGTTCGGTTTTATATAAAAGAAATTGCATTATAAAAATATAATACAGCGTATTACTACCGATCGAGGCAATCGCAACGAATTGTAGTTCGATGTGGATAATAGGAATGGATATGCAAAAGCGTACAAGAAATAAAATATATTTTTATAGCCTTGAGTTAAAAGTCGTTTGAAATGGATATTATCAATTTTATTCCATTTTCATGGAAAAACAAGAGAATTTCGGATAACATTTTTGAAAAAAAAAATAATCAAGTCATGCATAACGTCCGTAACGACTACAGGGTGATTTTTTTTATATTATGCCAATGCTTTTGAGAGGAACACTGAAATATATTTGATGTGTGCATGTATATATATGAGGTGTGTGTGTGAAAAAGGTTGAAAAGGAGAATCAAATATTTGAACTGGTCTCGTTTGTGAATTATTTACAAGCTAAACTGTTTGATATTGATTTTTTATGTCCGGGGTAATTTAGAGAGTGTTTTATTTTCGGTTCAATGAGCTAGTGGTTTTGATGATATGTTTGTTCAAAATTATTTATTAAGTTCTTTTAACAAATTTAGTGAAGAAATCTTAAATTAAGGTTGAAGTATATTGCGTGATTCGACATTTTCATTTTAAAAGCAATAATTTGATGCTTACAGGCGGTTTCAATTTATGTTATTGTGAGAATATCAATTTTAAATAATGTTTAAAGCGTTGGTTGTCCAATTTAAATTACCACAGACACATCATACTGTCAGAAAATAGATTATGCTGTTGAATTCCATTTGAGTCATATAAAATAAAGTTTTTCTTAAATATAAAATTTTAGAAACGGTTAGCGAATCGGGATGTAACGAAATTTTTCATTTCTTCATTTGGTGTTTTACAAAAAATCTATTACTTCATTTGTTGAAACATACATTTTGCTATATAAGATGATACTATCCACTTCACATCGCTCATTTTTGTCAAAGCCTTCGATAACATATGAATAGCTGTTTCATGAAATGATTTGCTGACATTGGTGCTGACAAAACTCTATTTAGTAGATTGGATATAATCTTATATGACCTAAAACCTCAATTTTATCAGTTTAGGTAAGGTTAACTGAACCTGAGTTTTTCAGTTTCATGTCAGGTTCAGCTTTGCTGGATGGGAAAAATGTAATAGTGTTTGGAGCGTTTGTTGCTCTAAATTGATGAATTTAGAATAACGCGTTTCGTCATATAGTCTTTAAAATCTATTACTTCTATTGTTAATAAAAGTTTTATAAAGCAGCGTTTGATACACAGATTTTACGTCGTTTGTTTGACCGTTCGTTTTCCTATAAAAGAGAATAATTAATTGAGCTCATCGTCCATTTTTGTGTCATGTTTCTAGCTGACAGATGCGTCTTGAAATGTTCAACTTGAAAATAAATCTGTCTTGTTAAATGCTCTTTGGAAACAGGATAAAATCGAATTTATGTGATTGTCTTAAATTTTGTTCGATTGTTGCATAGAAACGCATGACTGTTAACAGTAAAAAACACAAACATCTAAACTATGTCCATTATGTTGGACAAAATGCGACACACCTTTAATAAAATTTCCAGTTCATTGTGGGTAGAACATTGACAGCAACGTTAAACCATTTAAGTTAATGGATCTAAAAATAAAGAAATGCAAATATTAAAATTCTAATTAAGACTACGGTTTTAGCGTATAACATTTTATGTTTCGTATGGCTAAAGGAAAATTAATTTTACAGAATATCAAATAACAATTCTTAGGCCTTGTTTGGGTCAATGAAATTTATATATCACATTCAAATGTATCAAATGTCAGAACGAATGTTATTTTCACTTCATTTTATATGTTTCCGAAATGGTTTTTATTTCTTTATTTTATTTGTGTGAAGTCGTTACTCGTCTTGATATAGACTTATATTGCCTATTGGTTTAGTATAGAGGCAGTGGAAAAAAAAACTCGTAAAATTGATAAGACATTATTGTTTAATCGTAAATGTGTGGTATTTATTCATTAAAATTTAACGCTTTCTAGTGTTCGAAGATATAAATAATGAAATACATTTTCGTATTTAATAAAAACGATTCGAACATTAATTTAATACATCAATAATAACTCTATTTTCATTTCGAATTTCTGAATCACTTTGAATATTTGATGATATCAGCGGTTTTTTTTCTTTCTCTCTCTCCCTTTCTTAATATTTATTAATTAAACACAGCTAGCACACAATTAATCGAGAAAATTGACAATCAATATTCTTAACGCTACGGCTATTAATAGAGAAAATTGAATTGGGAAATTGGGGGCATTCAGTAACGTTATTGATGGTGGCATACTGCTAATTTCTTTGGGTTTTGTAATAAAAGCTCATAAATATTGATTCAAAGGTGCGTTCGTTATTAATTTTTTTTTCTTGCTTTCTTTCGTTCGTGCTCATTGTATCTTATTGGCTTTTCAACACTCTGCGGGGTGGAATATTTAGGTTAGACATTAGCAGAACTGTTAGAGGATGTATGCGAGAAAAAAAATCCTCGAAAAGCCTTGATTAGAATCGCATTAAAATTTTTAATTAAGTTGAAATATAATACCCTAAGAGAATGTTGAATTACTAGTACTGTAAATGCAGAATACTGTAATAGAGTGTTAAATTACCGAAGAATATTTCCTGGAACAAGTTGAACTACTAGTCCAAGATATTCAAAATATTTACCCTTCGCAAACTGCAAGAATCTCGAGATTCCAATCTGTTACTTGATTTGATTAATGTTCTTTCATCGCTCAATACAATGGTACAATTTACCAATTTATTTGGTGAGTTGTACCAATCGTTGGTATGCTGCACAAATCTATTGGTACATACCGTTGATTCCCAATTAACCAGTCATTTTGGTAATTTATTTTCAGTGATCAGGTTGAAATAAAACCTTTTACTTCATTGGTTTTGACATGCGTTTTACTATTAAGACGATGTTTTAGCTAGATCTCATTATTTATTCTGGTCGTCGTTGTCAGCCATAACAGCCATACATTTTCCATTCATCATGCCTTAGTGGCTTCAAATGCTGCATTATTATACTAATTCATATTTAATGGCAATGCAGACAAGGAACAGACTTTTTTTTGAATCTCACATCAATCCCACCCGTGTTTGTTTTGGTGTGATAAACAACAACCAACCAAACCTGAAGAGCTTTCTTATTCAAACACAACCTAATTGAATTGAGTAAAGTTTGGTATATAGATGTTAAACAAGCATAGACAGAGTGCTAATTTATCACATATAATCAGTGTTTGCCAAGTGTATAGATTTCTCATTACTCATCACTCATCAGTCATTACCAAATCCCAATTGATTGTACTGAATAATTAATTCAAAACCATGTGTTTTGTAAGCGCCGCACAATTTCATTATCTTAATTTATTGATTTATGGATTAAGATATATATATTATGTACGATTGAGAAGTACTTCAGCAACGGTCACGCTTAATTACGTAATTATTGTACCTAAACCAGAAAAGAACTGCAGCAGTTTCCTCAATTAGATTGCAACATCAAAAACTGAATTAATAAGAAGCAAATGTCGAACGTTAATTATTATCATCATACAAGTAAATGTAATATAATAGTACAGTCATTACATGATAAATATACGAGTAGCTTAAGGATAATTCGTACAGAATTTATGTGTATTAATCTTAGATTATGCTCCGTGAGCAAATGTATGTAAAACATATGCAACTATTGAATGCATATATTAGTTCTGCATGTTAAGGTAACATTGTTTCATACAAAATACTTATATGCACATCCGAACCGGTTAAAATGGACATTAATTTATATCCGAATCGATTTATAATCAATCAGGTAATGCTTGAAATACACCGCCGCCGTCTCTGCATTTATATATTAAAATATTTCGGATGCTTATATACATACAACTATGCAAAATGTGTTTATACAGTGATGATGGTTTCGATACTCTGGTCTATTTATTGTGTTTCGAGCCTAAAACACATAATAACAGTTGTGCTGTATGGTGATTTGCGGCCATAGATGATAATACGTGTATTGGGTGTGTCTAATTGAGTCACCTAAAGCGGTTCAAGGTTTCACTTAAATTTTTAGTTTAGAGAAATTGTTAGATAAGGTTTTAATGAGAAAGTTTCACCGAAACCATCTGTCTGTATGTTCGGACATAGAAAAAGAAAATTCTTGGAATGGGAACATCAGAGATGAACAAGTTTTGTATAAATGAAAGGCAATTTAGAATGAACATTAAGAGTATAGTTGTCGGTAATTAGGAACTACAGAACGGTTCTCCTCAATTTATTATGCTCTCTAAGCCGCTTATTGTGGCTTAATGCTTGAACTTAATTTTTCATTTTACCTAGGAATTTATTTGTTTATTAAAGTCGTTTATATAAGTAGATCTCATTGAAGCTTTAATGGGCCAGGTAAGACTGAAGAGCCAAAGAACTTAAGTCAAATAAACATTGTAATTGTCATCATTTCAATTTTCGTTTTCTGTTAATGTGGTTTTATATTTATAAAGTTTACGCTCCCTTTGAATACTTGCTGCTTTTTTAATCGCAACATGGTTGTTAATTTCAAAATAATTACAAAAAATGAATGAAACGACTTTTTCATTTTATATTAATGTTAATACAAAAATATCCTTTGATGTTTCTGAATACATTTGTGAAAAAAACCTCGTCGAGATGTCCTTATACAGATTTTGTCTTTAAATTAAAAATTCAACACGTTTTTCCATTTGTGTGTATGTTCTTATTATACCCAAACGAGCATACAAATCAGAAAGGAAGCCAAAATTAAAAATTGATGCGACATAATATGGCTTCAAAGAGTTGATTGATTGAGCAAATGTGTGCTCGGTTTTATTTTAGACTGATTTGCATTTTGATAGAGATCTTCCCTTTATTTGTACTAATTTAATAGTAAGGGGGGAGGATGTGGCAAAGATGAATGAATTTCTCTTCAACAGTTTAGTTATTCATGTGGTATTTACATTTGATTGGTTGATAAACATTTCGTCTGTTTTATCTAAGTAGGAGATGAAAAGATAATGAAACGTTTATGTACACTTAACCCCAACTATTAACCCGAAACTATATATTAAGCGGTATTATCAGATGGCGAAACATTTTATGCGTGTTCATTAGCTGCATTTATATTGCGTTGAATTCTTCGTCGGATATACACTCTTTCTGTATTCAATTTAACAGAAAATTTTAATTTTTCTTTTCATTTTTACTCTTTCATCTCATTCAAAACTTCAAAAGAAACAGCAACATGACGAGAACGTAACAAAGTTGCTTTGCAAATAAACACTCGAAAATTTCGCTTATGACGGGAAAGAGGAGACCGCCTACAAAAGCCATATCCGCGATACAAAACAAACCAACCATATAAAAAATGCCGCATATGCGATCAAATTCAATTATTTTTATGTTTCCCTTTCGTAAAGTGTAATTTCTAGAATTCTTTAATCTTGAACTTGAATCATTATTATGGCTTAATCTTATCGCGTCAACGCTAACAAAAAAGGACATAATGTTTAACTATCCATGATAATTAAGTGTTAGGTCCGACTAAATGCAATAAAAGCAAGAAAGCGAATAGTAAAATGCATAAATTAATTTATATCTCAAATTAAAACAGCTTTTCACACAATCAGCAATATTGCATTCCACACAGTAAAAATGCTGATATGGAAGTGTTGGTGCAAATTAAAATTTCATCAACGACAATTTTTTACATTTTATTCCAACAATTTTTATCTGGAATATGTTAATTAGACCATTGAATACAAAACGAAACCATGCAAATGAAAACATAATTAATAATTTTATCACACAGCAAATATTTGATAAGAACCAAATGTTTTCTATATTACAATTATAATAATTTATGTTATGTTATTTTCACCTTCCCATTCTTCTGTCGCACTGAACGGATAGTATAACCCACCACAGGTATAGTATTCCTGATAGACTATATACGAACAAAGCATAATATTTGTGCTAAATATATAAAATATCTACGTGCTGTTAAACGTTAAATGCTAAAAAGCCTCTGTTTGGGAACGGTTCATTTTATATAAAATATTTTATTAACATGGCTAGGTGTACAATATTAACAAGCACACATACTTATAGCTCACATTATGTTTCCTATATAGCACCAAGCCATACCAACCACCCACCCCAATATTACTCTCGCTTATTTTATTGTTTACTGTGTAATGAAAGCTGTGTTGTTTGTATGTATTGTATGCTCAGGGTTGTTTCCAAATGGAAATGTATACCAAGTGTAGTTTTGTAAGGGTTATAATAACTGTTTTAGGGAAAACGGCGGGAACAACGTGTAATTAATGTGAGAGACATGGAAAATGGGAAAATTAAAGTTTTTTTTGTGTGTATGTAAGGTTCTTTTGTATGAAGTATGTTTGGTGTCTGGATCATATATGGGGAAACAATGGCATACCATGATGTGACATCAAGAATTTATGTGCGTGAAAAAAGCATGTCCAATCACAAAAAACTGTCACAGTTTGTGTAGCACACAAAAAAACGCAAGCATTTTGTTGTTAACGTTGCCTGAAATTAAAAATCTGATTTTGATTCAACGCAACAAAAAATACAGAATGAGTTTTCATTTCTAAAATTCTGTTTGGATTTAAAAATTCACAAAACTTGTCAAAAGGAATAAAGCTGTTAAAGTGAATTTTTCATGCACACAGCAGCGAAAGAGGGAAAAGCGTTGAATGCAAATACAAATGCAATCGCTTTCATTTTGTCGCAGAAACTCAATTGTTTTATGTGAAACTTGTTAGTGAAGCACTTGTATACTTTACGAGCATAATAACATTCAAACATTGTGCTCTTGAGCTTGACACAGAACAATTTTTCTTGTTTGTTTCAATTCATTTGAAATTGTGAATGCGGCTAGTGGCGACGAGGGTAATTATAACTTTCACATAATTGTTTTTTATTCGTTTTTTATATACTTTTTTGTTAGTAAAAAAAAATATAAAAAAAGCTGCACGCAATGCAACATTCAACGTATACTTTATACATACACAAAAGTTTTTGTGTTGGATTTATGCTTTGTTGTGTCGTGCAAACATACCTCTGAGGGGAAACTGTTAAATGAAATTTATTGTATGTTGTAATAAGAATTAATGGAAATCAGAGGGAAACTGTCATTGATATAGTATTCGCATATAACTTAGAATTAAGTATATAATATACATCCATGGCCATTAATAACTAGCTATCATATCTCACAATTAATTTTGAAACGCGATTTTGACAGTTTGAGTTCAAATTAACACTATGTCCAATGTAGTCATTATTTTAAAACTTTAATTTTTACATCGGGCAATGATCTTTAAAGTTCAAAACACGTTCGTGATTACTTGAAACTTTAATGTTTCGATTCATTACAAGCTTGTCAAATCCAATGGTGGATGTAAGGACTCAACATATGTAATATTTAGTCAATATCCGTTTGTCTTTTAAGGTTTCTCTGATACTTCATTCACGTGGTAGAACTAATTCCGAATGAAATTAAATTTAAAGAATCGTTACGCGTGCATTGAATAATGGTAGCTCTAATCGACAAAAAAAAGCTCAGACAAAAAACAACCTTTCGAATTACTTTAATGTTACTACAAGACAAAACACATTACACATGTGCCACGAAAGAGTTCGTTACGTAGTGAATGTTATCTTTAGTGCTACAGAATTAACGATACAAAAGACTAATTTTCTTTGAAACGTGCAAATCTTTTCTTTAAAAAAAAGAGCCACACTCCTTGTGTACGTTGAACCAAACTTTACGAGTTATCTTTTCTCAGCCAGCACACGTTTTGTTTATATGTGATTGCATTATCGACAAAACGACAAACATAACAACACACCCTCCATTCATTTCAACGAGCAAAACAATCTTAAGAACTAATCCCATAATAATTTCTGTTAAATCTTTGTATCGTTTCCACAATGTACGGGTGTATTAGACGAAAGAGATATAGAAAATGTACTATCTTTCGTATACCATTTATCTTTCATTTTAAGTCACGCACCTCACCTCCACCCTACAACCTATTTCACCCAATTTGAGTATTTAGTTGTACAACTCTCGACTATTAAGTCATCGATTTTACTCATGTTAGATATATCATCACATTTCGAAATATACATAGACAAATATTGTACAAAGTACGTATATCTAGTGGTTGTACCGTTGTATACTACACACATGGGGTATACGTAGTATGAAACCACTAACCAATTTTGTTTATGGCTATGTATAGAAAATTATCATACAGAATATTTCACTTTAGATTGCCTTTGTTGGTTATATCTAGCATTGTAAGTGGAGCAATGTAGTGTATTGTTAATTTCAGCTTTATTCCCTTACACATCGGGCATTTTAAATAACACATTTCTCTTCCAGTCATGTGAATTGCGAATTTAAGCTTCAGTTTAAAGTCGTATTGTGACATACAACAGAACCTAAACACATAAAAAAACTTTAACTTTGTCGAAATGGGGAAATGGATGCCAAATTTTATATTGTAATCCACATATAAATGTGGAATTTGAGACTTTTTTTTAAAGATGTTTGAACAATGGACTGCTCTACAGACCTTAACCGATGAACAAAAGAACACCAAAGGGGTTGTTATTGGATATAAAAACGAAAACCTTTCACCGAAGGTTATTTAAGTAGGGTTATATTATGGGCAACGGGTTTTAAAAGAGCATCCAAAATATTTGTCGATTTCATACATTACTTCGATAATAAAAAGTTTTCGTTTCTTTACGTGTAATAATAAGTTATCGTCGTGTGTTGTGAGTGTATATGCTTTATCCGTAACAGACTTTTATATTAAGGAAAATGGAAAGTTGATACCTTTATTCACAATCGGTTTAGATTGGATAGGTCGTTTGTGTTTTTTCTCTCTTCTGGCTGAACTTTAGTACACGAAAATGATATAAAAGGGGTATTGAGCCAAATTCAATTATGTAATTGAATAAATCTGTGAATTATTGGGCCCGCACAGCCGCAGATTTTCTTTGTTGAACGATTGAATAACTTACGAATTGTCGAAAATCATCACGCCCCAAACCCCCACAGTTTGACATTTTTTTTATATTGAAATGAAATGACAAATTCGTGAATATCACGTCATTCAAACTCACTATCGAGAGTGATTAAAACAATCGGATTTCAATATGATCCGAAATTTTCTCTCTTCTGTCAATTTGCACTAATCACGGACGGATAATCAGCGAACGTTCAATTAATTTGTACGATGAGATTGAAATTTCGCAATTTTAGGAATAAAATTATTTCATTGAAAGTTTTTAATGCGGCAGTTTTCAGCAAAGAAAATCTATTTGTGAAACAGTAAGTGTATAATAGCATAGCAGTGCTATGTTGATAGACAAAAGATCCAAAAATTACGATTGTGGTATGTCGTTTGCATTATCTAAATTCACAGATGATAGATTATAAGTTCTTTCCAGACAACGGACTAGACTGATTAGAATGAATCCTCCAATGAATCGCTCGTTTCATCTCTTTCATTTTATGACAAAGTTGTGTTCTCTAAGCACTTTACATCGCACATCAACATCAGTATATATCGCATAATGGCAGCATTCATATTGTGAATTCTGACCATCTACTCTTGGATCTGACATACATTTTTAATAAGAATAATGTATAAAAAGCTATGTCAATCACTTCGTAAGGATAAGAAAAGAACTTTTTCCGTAATGAAAAAGCCTCGCGCAAGAACAAGATTAATAAAAATCAAGATAACATCTCGCTTGTAACATTTTTCTTAGCGTTCAGCCTATCAACATAAAAACAAAATGTTTATGACTAGAATATCATAAATAACGGAAGCACAAAGCTTATACATCTTACCACACCACCCAAGAATGAAACCCAAAGAAAAAAAGAAGAACGAAACGCTTGAACGTTGAATTATTTATTATTTTTCTTTCATTTTTTCTTTTCAGCACAATATCGTAGTCCTCGCATAACGGAACACCCTAGCGATATAACCGTACCGAAAAATGAACCAGTGACACTCAACTGCAAAGCTGAAGGAAAACCAGGTAAAATATTCGTGAAAAGTTTTCTAGATGAACTAAAATGAGAATTATTCGAACTAACTGCTTCTTGAAATTGATTTCATTTCTTGATCCTTTTGATTTATATAGAGAGTTCTTAGTGCAATTCTAGTGAATTTTTTTGTTATTTTTGGAGTTTACCGTCCCATTCCAAGAAAATATGGCTCTCTTCAACTCTTGTTAGTGCAAACACTGAAAAGACGATGCAAAAAGACCTAAGATAATCTCGAAATAACGTTCATCTTAAGTGAAATATTTATTTTTCAACATTTCAGAACCGACAATAGAGTGGTTTAAAGATGGTGAACCAGTAAAAACAAGTCCAAATGATAATAAATCGCACCGTGTGCTCTTACCATCTGGTTCACTATTCTTCCTTCGCACGGTGCACGGGAAAAAGGAACAGGATGGCGGTGTTTACTGGTGCGAAGCGGCGATCGGAAAAGTTAGAGTGGTCAGCCGCAAGGCAACGTTAAGCATAGCAGGTAAATTTACAGTTAATTTAATTTATGGTTAGTGATGATATAGTACCATTCTGCACATATGAAATATGGATATCCTTCTGCGATGATTGTGTATTTGTAGTGCCGTTGTTGCATTTATTTTAAAATGAAAATTAATTCATTTTTGCGACAAACTCTCTAATTTATCAAATTTATAATATTCAAACCATGAATTAATTTATCAAAATGTGGCGAACCAGATCGTTTATTGTAATTATTTTATACAGCCGATACGTACTGTACTGCGTATGGAAACCAAATTTTATTCGTTTTGTGGTATTTACCATTTTTGATGATTGTAGCTATATGTTATTATGGCTTCTGTGCGCTGTACATATGTACATTCTTCAAAGTGTTTTAACTGGCAGAATAACACAATTTGTGCACATCATAGCACAAATTGGTTTGTTGTTATTTGGTGGCGTTACGTGTAGTTTTGTTTATTATGCATTATTTTCAAAAACCTCTTCATTCCATATGAGGGAAAATGGAAAATGGAATCGGGGAGCGCAGCTACAATAATTCGTTATATGGCAGTGCTTCATAGCAATACACATAAATTTCAATTTCGAGTGGAGTTTTCAATTAATTATAACAATTTTTTTTAGAACGTCAGTGTGAGTGTTAAAGTATAATTTTATCATTGATCGCAATTTGAGAGAATTGGGTCGTTGCAATGGGCATTAGTAACATTTATTTTCGGTTATTTATTTTTATGTTGTTCTGGTGGCAATGTTATCCCATTTTATTGCTGAATTTGTTTAATGAATACCGAAAAGTAAACATTTCAAATTACGTAGCAGGTATGGTGTATCAACCACAGTGTCATAGTGTTTTTTTCATGGCGACTTTAATCGATCGATATTCGTTGAAATGTTTAAATGCACGACACATCGACGCTTGTCTTTTTGGAATCCTACTGTGACGTTTAGTCATATCTCTTATCGACAGTAACGCCGAAATAAGCGATCAGATCAAACTCGTGTTTTCTTATATTTAGTGAAATGTCTAGTAAACAAAAGAAGTACAAGATTTGGTATCTAACACGAGACTATTGTATTTTACCGAAAACTTTAGTAGCTAGCACAATGTAATACTTTAAACAAAAGAAGTAACATATTAATTCGATATGAACAGAATATTTTTTTCTTGCAAAGATATTTTCAGTCGTCTCAAGCCGAAAGCAATACGTCAAGATCACGCACGACATTTAAAAAGTTTTCGTGCGTTCTTACAAACTTTTCCTCAATGCCAAGTTTTAATTCAATAAGTGTCAATGTAATGGTCTCGGCTCTTATGGAGAGACAAACAAACACACATACATTAAGAAAACTTCATATTAAAGATAAATTCAATCTAAAATCATCGGCTTATGTCTTGGTCGCTATACTGTCATGTTGCTGCTAGGTGAACCATTTTCTCTTAAATCTAAGAGTTTGTCTTGGAATAGTTTTTTAAACACATTTATAAACACGTTTTTACCCAATCTGGTCGCATTTGATAACAACAAACAGAATTTTTCATAAAATTCAACATAGCCCAACCAATTATATTTCTAAGTGAAGAAACAACGAAAAAACCATGAAAAGCTTTCTAATGTTATTTTTTTTATTGTCTCTCCGTTTATCTCCCTAGCCTGGAATAAAACTTTAAACCAAGGAATAAGAAATAAAACTTTTTATTCGAAAATTGAGTTTTTTTTTTTGTTAATTTGTTTTTGACTTGTCTGTGAAAGAAAAGTTGTATTATCTTTGTATTCTACGAAATTCTATACAATTTAGTACTTTAGAAGAAACTGTCTCCGACGTAACCAAAATTTAGATGGATTAAGGCATTAAGAAACAAAAAACTTGCCATGAAACAATGTTGCGAGAAAAAGAAAGTTTATTCAAACAAATTCGAAAGTCCTGTGAATATACTTTTATTACTGAAAAAAAAATCGTTTCCTTATTGCAGCTTGAAATACTGCCAAGACACATCATTAAAAAATCGAAATCCATAATTCGGTCATTACAGTAAAAAACCATTACCTTTGCTAATAACATTTCTACGACACACAATGTTTCGCACATTTTTCTATGAATTCTATCTCCCTTTTATGCGAAACCTCACAGCATGGCCTAATAACTTTTAATACGCCTCTACCATCATTATAGAAACTTTTATAATACCCTGGAGAAGCGGTCGGTTCCAGATTATTACATCTCTAAAAATATACTGATGTAAATTTGAAGGTTGGGGATGTGTTTTCTGTGGTGTAATATGAATATGACTCTATTCAGTACATGCATCAATATATTCGTACGTACCTGGGGACATGATGTATTCGATTATAGCGCATGCTTTAAGATAGAAATGGCTAGCCGTCTATTTACAGCAAAACAAATGTTAAAACTAATGAAGTAAAAGATTTTCTATGAAACGATAGAGATCAGAAGAAGTAAAAAATTAGCTAATTATGTACCGTCGCGTTGTCGTTTATAAAAGCCTAATAACTGGAAATACTAATTTTTTAATTGCTTTTGCAACTAATTTTATTTTTTATTGAAATTGACGTAAAAACAGTAACTATGCGACGAAAAGCGACAAAAAGTTTTGTGACAAATATCTAAAATTCAATTAAACAAATCCAGAATAGCAGCTTCAAATAATGTTCGGGAAACCAATCAGAGAACTAATTAATTATTTAAATGCGAAAATATTTTCAATTAAAATGATAAAAAAGTTTTAAATTACGAAAATTGTTTCGTAAACTATAAAAAATTGAACCGCCATACCATTTTTGTTCAGTTATCGTAATAATACTGTTCCAATTATTCAATGGATACTATTCAAACCAAAAGTATACCCGAAATGATCGCACGAGTCTACCACAAAATTGATAATGTTACCCTCATAGTAGTTTCAATTTTCCAACTAAGACATTGAATCTAAGAGCTATATTATGAGATGTTGACTGTTGAAAAATATTAAAAAAGAGAAAAAGAAATATATTGTTCGTCTCGTATGCAACATACAGCACACAAAAATATAGTGGCATATGTGTGTAAATATAATGCTGCACGAAAGTACATAAAATAATGAAGGGGTGCACAACAAGAGCATTTTTTTCGTAATGGATTACGAGGCGAACACGTCTATTAGGCAATATTATTAAAACATTTAGAACGGATGGAAAAGGCTGGCATATCTATTCATTATACACGGTTGCTATATTAAATTGTCGGCACAAGCTGTAGGGATTGAGAAATCATTGCAAATTAGTTATAATGGGAGGGAAATGCCATTGTGTTGCATTCGATATGATTTATTTATTATATATAGAAGTGAGTGTTTCAAAGTGTTTATTGTTGAAAATTTGAAAGAACGTTATTAACGATTTAAAGGAGAAAAAAATGAATTATAAAAAATAGAAGTACCACTGCCAGGCTCAAAATTGGCACTGATTGATTTTGAATAGTTGATGCAACTTCAATGAATTATTCAAAATCAATCAGAGCTAATTTTGAGTCTTGCTGTGGTACTTTAAATGTTATTATTTACCGAAATAAATTTAGTAGAAAACGCTTGCGTCCGTGCTCAGAAATGTAGACTTAGATTCCCTGAAATATAACGAGAAAATTAATTAATTATATTTTTTATCTACATCTTCGTGTTAGAATAACCGAACGATATCAATTTATTAGTTGGATAAAACATACGGCTGGTAAATCATAGACTACCAAATTGGAATATTACAATTATCGAAATTTTGGTTGTAATGACAATGTATAACAATGACAAAACTAATTATTTCATGTGTCATAAGTAACTCTTCATTCCCATTTGAATATATTAATTAATCATCAACATGATTGATTAGTTCATTACTCAAATTGTTGTAGAATTTTATTGACAATCGTGGCATTTGTGTCACTCCATGTTTCGTTATTTAATTCGATTCATTTGCCTTTTTTGCATTAATAAATAAATCTACCTGGTAGTGCATCGTCTGCTTGACGTTTCACTTTGAGGAAAAATTCTAGCGGATTCGTGTGTACATGATGTTTCGAAAAAGCATAAATCCGATTTTCTAAGGATTTTTCCTTAAATTATTCCGTGATACGTCATGCATTCAATAAAGTAATGCAAATACCAAGAGGTGAGCTTTATTTGCACTAAAAGTGATACATTCACCAAGAACATGAATGCATAAGATATGTACGACTAAAAGTATATCTAAATTTGATTAATAAAACATTTTTCTGATGCACATAAATTATGTATGTACGTAGAAAATGGAAAGGCTGTGAATTTGACTTAAAATTGTTTTGATCACGCAAGCGATATGTATTATGCTTACCGAAGGCGTTTGGATGAACCGTGAAGGAAAAGACTTGTAACGATATAATGTTTAGAAATGAAACGAATTTACGAATTTATGTTAACAGACAGCTAAAGGAATTCAATATTAAACACGTAGGATAGCTTCTTGGAGATTTTTTCTTTTTGTGATTTAAAAAAGAAATCTCATTTCAATCAGCTTTACATTATACGATGGATAAAATTACATTCATACATGCTATATCACACATCCGACATAAATGTATATATGCAATGAAAACGAAATGAGTATAATATCGAAACGATACGATAGTAACCAATTACAATATCTCTTCAACAAATCAACACCCATGATTGTAATGTACATTGACTATAGTCTATTATTATGTTCTCTTACATGAATGAATATGTACATCACTTCATGCTACCTATATTGGAAAAAAATGCCTCATATCAGATATCACAAACATTAAAGTATTTGTTTCGGCACAAAATATACAATCTACTTTCATATGGCCCGTAAAATACCATCATATGTATAACAACAGACTTACATATTGATTCAAATCAAATAAGTTGTCTAATTGGCTTTCATTTGATAATACTTATAATAACAAACACCGAGTCACTGACAAAGACAAATCACTTTTTTCACTTTATTTTTATTTTCCAGAATATGATATGTTGATTGATCTATATCAGCTATCGTCTAAAATCCTAAAAATGTTTATCGTTTATATCTGAAGTAAGAGTACACAGGCTACCATTATTGATATCAACATTTTGTTTGTTGGGTAACTATATCGTATGTAAATATAATTTTAAAGAAAAGTTCAGTATTAAACTGATTCGATCAAACACAATCGTCTTCGAAATTGTTTATTTTGATGTAGACTACAATGTTCCAGTCATTCATCAACAATTCTTTATAATTAGAATTATACATTCAGATGATACTTCTGTTTGCATTGCGACAGTAGGTATATGGCAAATACAATCTCATGTGTCATCCAATCAAGCGTTCAATGAGCTTGAATATGTATAACACCGAATGGGTGCCTTTAATTGCAAACTTCCAGGTCGGATAGAGGTCGGTCGTTAGATTAACGTTTTAATTTCAGTTCAATTCACAAATTGAATCGAAATTTACAAACGATTTAGATAGCATTTTAGTTGATCTGGTGCAACCGTTCATAAACAAGACATTTTAATGAAGTTGTTGTTGAACACTTTCGAAAATGCTGTTAGTAATTACAAGAGAAATAGTGGTCTGCTTCTTGCAACGCTTTCTGTTTGTAGAAAGAGCGCAGTAGAAAACTAAATGCAGAACTGCATTCAATAAGGTGAGCAATTTTTTGAATCTAATTCTTTTGCAAATGGAATAAATTACAGACCAATGCCTCTAATTGCTTCCTACATCTTGACGAATTTCTTTTTACGTTTCTTCAAATGGCCTGAAGTCACAAACTTCTACTCTACCTATAATTGCGCATTTTAAAATCGCACAAAAACTAAATATTCCAAACCAACTCTCAACGTCTCAATATTTCAACACTTTTTCGATTTATACTGTGCAACATTCTTGTATTCATCAGAAACATGCACTGCATGAACTTAAAGAGTCACGTATAATTTGCTCGAAGAAAAATACGTTCAGCGATAGGGATTCCTGTATAATACAGAACCATTTCGTGTTGAATTTTGGATAATATTTCTTGTTGTAAGATATGTGATGTGTACGTACGGTATACCAGAGTTAAGTACACACATTCTCGGTGGCATTAAAATAAGAGCTGAATATTGTTTGTACAGTGTTGTTTTATTTTTATTTACAGAATCGATTAAATTGATTGAAAGATTATTTCATTCGATTCAACCGATGAATCTACAATACTGTTCGCCTGTTTACATTCATGATAGAAGTTTATGAAGATTAATGACAGTCGATGATTCGGATATGAAGCCGATAAAATATTGAATCTTGTCATATCAGCGAAAAAAAATATTTCTATTTGAATATGGTATGGCATGATGGGAGTTTGAGGTGTTTATATGGTAGTATGTATGTAAAATGCGCATATAGTGGAAATAGAAAGTTACGCTGGCTTTGTCAACTTTGAGGAAGAGGCGTACGGTAACATCGCTATGCCTTAGTGGGATTTCTAGAGAAACGTTATATTTCGCGACGACTTCATGAGAAGGCTTGAGTACAATTATAAGGCATCTTTTAGCGATAGCGGCGACAAAAATAAGGGAAGTGCTCTATCTAATGCGTTCTTATAGGGCCAAACAAACACATGTTAAATCGAATGAAGTACTAGAACGATTTCGTTTCGAAAATACTTCTACCAAAATAAGTAGTTGGTTAGTAATTAAAACTTGTGCTTGCCGTCAGTGAAACAGGCTGAAACGATGAAAACGATGAAAAAAATGCAGGTTTATAACATTGTTCATCGCGGTTAAAATCTACAATTCCGCTGGATACGTACAGTGTGAAAGCTTTCTTATATTATATCAACACCGAAGAAGGATATACTTTGCGAAGGTATGGTAAAAGCCCTGCTGATTTCGTTTGCGAATTGATAGAAATTTATTTAAGATCGTATATCTTACCAGAAAATTTGAATATAAAGGTCTTTTTCATATACAAAATGTCGTTGAAAGCACACCGATAACAAGATTGATATACTCATATAAAATTCGAATGTAAAAAAGGCAGTATGTTGTAAACTCTGGGGTTCGGTAGGTTGTTGTTGTTGTAGTTGTTGATATTGACGTTTGTATTGAATTTTGACATTATCTTCTACGCAAACAATGTAATATTGTCACTTGATAGCACATATTGAAAAGCGGGTGCTAAGCATTGAAATCTGTTTTGTCTGATCTACCCTTAAAACGCATCGGTTTCATATGTTTCATATGATTTGCAACGTATAACTTTGACTTGTATTATTATTGGGGTCGAGAGTTTTATATCCCTTTTGATTTTCTGTTGATTGCAATTTTTCATAACACAAACTTCAAATCAAGAGTAATTGCCTCTGGCATTTTACCAATACCAATACTTGACCGGAAGTTTATTCTCGAAAAATTTTCTGTACTTGTCACTTTTTATCTCTTAAATTCAAGTCACATTTCGTTGTTTTTTTTTAAATCGTTGAATCATCAGATATTCGATTTAATACAGTTAAAAAGAGGGCGATATTCGTTATGAGTGGGCTTCAGAAGAAAAATAATTTAGTATACGAAACTGGTGATTTAAATGTCGAACTATATTCAATATACCATTAATGGCCGTCGTGGTGATAAATTTTAAATTATAAGGACCCTAGAGTACAATTTGATGGTAATCTTCACCATACAAAAGCGAAATGCATTTTTTTCCTTCAAATTGTTATACTATTTCAAGTACCCAGCCATGCACGAACACATGAATTCAAATGAATAACAGATCCATTTTTTTTTTCTTTTAACCCATTTTCATCATCCGTAGTTGAAGTGATAATCTTTAAATTATTTTAAAATCAGATTTTTGTTCTATCTATCGAGTGCATTTAAGTTTTCCGTTTCTTTTTTTCTCTATCCATACTTAAACTTTATTCCAACCCTAAATTTCCATTTTTCAATACCAACCAACGGTACTTGTAAAAGTGCTTCTCTCGTAGCCCCATATGGCGCAGAATATATTATTTCAGCGACAATGTTCTCGGAAGAATGAACGGAATCACTGTGGAGATGTATATATATTATAATGTTACCAAAAAAGATATTATTAAAGTATATAAAAAATGACAAATCATACAGCATGGGCGCTATAAAACCAGCTCTTTCACATTTGCTACTAATTTATTTCCATTTTTTTCCTTTCCTCATTGACAGCAATAAAATATGCGTGCAAGTCAAATGGTGAAGCATCAATAATGTTAAATAAAAATAATAAAAATTACTCATTTTCTCTACTGAATGCAGTAGAATTTGCGAAATGGTTTTTAAAATATATCTGAATGTTGTATATTGATTACCTTCCTTTTTTGCGGTGAATTGTGTGTCTGTGTGGGATTTTTAAGAGCATATTATATTTTATTATATAGATGGGTACGATTGAGTGCGATGCAGCGCGGGTTTAAAAAAGCAAAATTATATATTTAAAAAAATAATTATTCATAATAAATAGTAGACATGCATAATGGAATTGCAAATTGCAGCCCGCGCGCGGTCTCCATTCACAATCCAACCATTTTTCAAATTGAACCAGAGCTAGCGCACAGATCCGTGTATGCAACATCATCGATAAATATTTTGCATATAATGTCCGTTCATATGTAGCGATTACCAGACATGTGTCGTTCAAGACTCTCATGTATGTTTCGAGACACGTTGATAATAATTTGCTTATGCATATTCAATATTTTGTAAACAACTTGGAATAAAACAAAATCATATAAATTTCAAATTTTGTATTGTAGGAAAAACCTGCTTCGAAAATCATCGCCCATGCTGTAGCGATATCAAATTTTTCATTTTAATTTTCTCGTTGTGTGATCAGGTTTATTCATTCGGTATACTATTCTTGTAGTTATATGTGGAGCATTGTCACAATGATATATCCACATACACATTATTGTATATATAAATTGCTTCCATCTATATCTGTGTACATTGGCAATCTATATAGAATAAAGAAAATGGTACATTTTGCACCATATGGAGGTACCAGAAGTGAAATCACTTTTTGAAGTTCTTTTATGGGGTAGGAAGAGAAATATACAGGTATATAAAATGGTTCGTATAGGTGCATAAAATGTTCTCAAAATACCATTATGCCGTCGTCTTTAAATAGTAATTTTTGTAAGTGGAAGTAAAAATCATTATCATAAACATTGTCAAGAAGTGCATTTTAAAAAGCAATTTGTCGTCGTTAAAGGTGGTTTTTTATGTTTCAGTGTTCGTGCTTTCTTTTCAAACTCTTTTTTCTTAAACTACTTTTAATATAGATGAAAGTTTTAGACTCGTACTCGAGATATTAACGATGTGTGAAACGTTTTATTTAAAACTTTTGCTTCGAACATCAAAGCGTGTATTTAAAAGAAATGGATTATTGGAGCAACTACCTCGGTTTTTTGCGTTTGGCAGTTATGGATATTTTTATGTTCGAATAGGGCTCATGAAACTCTAATTATTCATTCGCTTTTGTTACACGTCTGTTAAGAAGCTTTAGTTCCGTTAGCAATGAGCTTTATCTTGAAGTGAATAGCAATTCATCAGTATTGATCTGAATTATTTCCGGAAGAATAACCTCTAATAATAAAGACTTAAGTATGTTAAAAAATAAAATGGATAAAATAATTAGCATATCTGAATATTTCAAGCATATTACGAAACAGAAAGGCCATCATTCACTCTTGAAGTGTGTAATAATTTAATATTATAAGTAGCTAGTAAATAGAGCATTTCATAACTCCAAATTCCTTAAAACTTTTGAATGATACACTGTGACAACTGTCACCTCGTTCCATTCTGCACCACTTTGTGAAAGCCGTAACATAAAAAACCATTACATTTTCTACTTTTGGAAAATTATACGACCGAAAATCTTCACCTAGAAGAATAACTTAAGCAGAAAATCTGACGGATTAATTTGAAATGAAAAGCTTTTCATGAAAATGAAACGACAAGAGAACGCTATACTTAAGCGCAATAAAATGTAATATCATTTCTCTTTATATTTGCAATAAATGTAAAGTTTTTGCGAAAAAATTAATTATGGATTTCTTTTTCCTTTTAGTTCAAACGAATCGCTGGCTGTTCCATTTTTTTTCTTTGGACTCGCCGTTTTCTGTTATAACTGAATATCTAGTTGTAAATGTTTTCGACTATTTTCGTTTAATTTATGAATTATGTTACTAAATAAATGAAAAGACGCAGATATGATTCCATGAAATCCGAATATTTGCTTATGAGGAAAAATGTTTCGCATTTACTTTGTAAGGGGAGAATGGAGAATTGTATCGTTGCTATGAAAACAGGAAAAATGTTGCTATATGCGATTCATTTCGCAGACATTGTTGCACAAATATTTTAATAATACAGTTGTTGCAACAACTGAAAATTTTTAATAAAATTCCTCGAACTCTTTTTCACAATTTTATAGGATTCCACGAGTCTTTCAATTGTCAGATCTGCTATTCCTTGATATCGGGCTGGTGGAAATTTAAATTAAACTTTTACATGCCTCCGGGAGGCATTTCCTCCCACTACTCTCTATTTACTTATTTTTCCTAATCTTTGATAGATCTTCCTTATTTTTGACTTAACAAAATTTTCCTCATAAAAAATAGTTATCGCCAAAATATTTTAATTAAAAAAAAATTGGTCAGTCCGGAACATGATCACTGTGAGTTAAAAATTTTTTTTTTATTCGACCTCTAGTGGTCATGAAATGCTTTTAGTGATTTTTGTAGATTACCACGAGTGAGAATAACATAACAAGAAAATATTTCGATGGGAAAATTTTTAATTAGATCGATTTTTCTTTTTTCTTTTTTGACCTACGGGAAGCTTCGAAGACTGTTTGGACCCTACTGGTGACTTGTTTGATCACAAAAATATAGTTGCTGTTTAGCCTGAGGTCTAAACACCGATACTAATCATGATATACATGACTACCAACAAACATCTTTTATGAAGCAAAGTCATTCAACTAGGTCGCTGCGAATTTGAAAGGCCCTATCACACGTGGATGATTTCTATTTTGTCTGCGGTCGCAATTATCTTCAGTGTGTGAGGCTTTTGAAACAGAATATTTGAACGAGTGTGAGTTTTCCAGCCAGAGTGAAGCAAGGGCCGTAATTCACATGAGTTTTATTTATTCAAGAGGTAAGCAAGAAAAGTGCTATCTTTTCGGTGCTTTTTAGTAGACTCTTATTTATTGGGAGTAAAACATCGCTCGCTGAACCTAAAACTCATAGCCTTATTTGTTTCTTCAGAAAATTAAATTAAATTTGAGTAAAATAGCGGATTCTAAACAGCCAGTGAAAATAAGAGAGTTGCACAATAAATCATGTAGCAAAATAGACCATTCTTGCATCGCTTTTTCGTGTGACTATAATTTTCTGATCTTAAAAACACCATCGGTGTGATTCCAATTCTGAATTATATCCACTGCGCGTTCTTGCCGTTCGTGAACTAATATGTAGTCATTCAAAAGTGTTTTTTTTACTAAACAACATTAACTTCTACACTTAGCTTAAAATCATTCTGCAATTTCTTAGCTAATAGCCGATCAAATAAAATCCTATAACCGGAACATCCAAACAATCGTTCATTACGCTTCGTGCGTAATGAAAAGTGAAAATTTTCTCAACGAATTCATTTCTTTCGATCAAAACAATCAACAAATTAGTACAAATTAATCAATTAGTTATTTTACCAATGGTGTTATTTATGACAACACAAACATGTGTTTTAAGGTCGCGATTTTATTAGCATTCCGTTTATCTTCTCTTAAATAATGCATAACATACAGTTACAGAATCGAAGTTAAGTATGTATCTACTCCACATCAAATACAACACCGGTTATACATATCGTGGCGCCCATAATTATTAAACATGAGAAATGCATTTAAATCGTAAATCAACCTGAAGCCGGTATACCTGTTTTGCATAATAAATGAAATTATTCTCGTCATGATAGTATTTTCGTATTCAGTCTGAATAAAACCGTTTTTACCACACACCAAAATGATATACCAAACCTACCTGACGTCATATTATAAAAAAAAACACACACACCGTACCGTATACACAAGTTGAGAGTTTTATCTCAATTTACGTTTGTTTGGTGCATTGTATGTGCAATGGCAATATTTGGAAACTTAGTGAATGCAGAATGGTATGAAGGTTATTCAGTTGATTCGAAATTGTTGAAAAATGCTAGGGTATGCTAGTTGGTATACTTTTAGAAGTATTTTTGCTATTTTGTTGGTTCGAATAACAAGCGACCCAACGAATTTCTCGAATCCCAGATCTATCGACGCTATACCTGAAAATTTGCATATATAAACATCTGCATTCTCTTTTATTGTTAAGTTCTGATGTGAATACTGAATTTTCCGAAGCTGGCAAAAACAATTTTTAAAATCTTCGAAAACGGTTTGTTTAAACAACCAAAAAATTGGATTCTAATCAAGATGCAAATATGGAAAATTCAACACAACATAAAATTGCAGCAAAATGAAATTGATTATTTGACTTATGAATTCCCTGGCAAATAATCGGTACATGAAAAAGTCTTGAATTTTATTTCCGGCTCTTGTAAAATTGAACGAACGGATCAACTTTGCACTAAATAAAAAATATCTGGTAACCAGCATTGTTGTAGTACACAAATTATTTAAAAAAAAACCCTGGCTTGGTTAGAATGGTTTGCCCTAGACTGTTCGGATCTGCTGTTAACGCTAACATTATTATCGAATTTTTTACCTCTATTTTTTGTAATTGTTGGGTAAATACGAATTAAATCCCCGGCATCGTTGTTAAAATAAAAAGTATATCACAGACATACTTCGTTTACGAAATGTTGCACACGAGCTTTGCTCACGTGTGTATATTGGACTTTTCCGTTTGATTTTCTTACTCCTTTTTTTCAATTTTCAAACAATCATTTCGTTTAAAATTGAAAATTACTTGGTCTTTAAGATTTTGTATTATGCGCCTCAGTCGTCTGAATTGATCACTATACCAGAATATGGCTATCCAGACATTCACAAGAAAGTTTAATAATTTTGTTTATGAAAATGGAAGTTTATAAACATTTTATATAAACAGTCGACGATGAATAAGGTGTCGGTGAAGGAGGACACAAATGAAAAACTCGCAAGAATATTTGGTCACAGTTAACCTACTGTGTATTAGTGTATCGGGATATCAATGCAATATATATTATGTACCTGTTGCCAAGATTGTTATTTTGACGTGTAGGACATTATTGCCAGAGCCAAAGGCGTGGGCAATAATGCCTACACGCCAAAATAACAGTCTGGCAATAGGTGCATACCATATTTTATCTGTCGAGAGCAGATATATCGAGATAAGTAAAAACTCCCTAGAGAGATAAGCTCGAGATTATCGTTCTAGACAGATAAAATATATTACTTCTTTCGTTTGAAGTATCGCCTAACGTTTAATACAAATGCTTTTACTTCATTTGTTTTAACATATAATTAATTATCTTCATTTATTATCGTTGTTGTTGTCGATAACAGATTTATTTTCAGAAATAATTATACTGGAAACTACTTATTTATTAGAGATTACTGTACCTATGCTAGAACATGCATTATTATTAAGTAATATTTTTCGATACCTATTCGCTTACACTTTCGACATGTACCAGACCCACCACTGCAAATATAATATGGATAACTATAGTTAGTATAATATACGTTACCTCAAGAGATTACTGCGTATCATGTATAGCATCACTATGTAAAACAGTCTCAAAATTGTATTTTAAGATAAAAATGAAGAAGACATAGGGCAGACTTGAGAGGGAGGAAAATTAATAATGAAAGTTTATTGGAAAATGCTTTAGTAGTTATTACATGTTGAGTTTATGGTTAAGGTATTTTCTACTGGAAAGTTATGTATCAAAAGTTTGAAAATTCATGCGGAAAAGAAGTTTTCTATTAAAAAGAACAACATTTTCTTCATAATCATAATTCCTCGATGAATACTTGAAGCATTTATTACCTGTCTCAATAAATAGGAAAAATCTTCCTGCCATTGTTGGTTTTGTAATAGTTTGATATTTAAGCCGCCAATCTAAGGTTGAAGTTTATTTAAGTTTTTATAGAAAATAATAAGGAAAAATTGGAATATGCTCTGAAATATAAAAGGAAAATAGTAAACGAATAGAGTATAAAAGGCAATAAAGTTACTGAAAGAGCTACTTCAATCGAATGAGGGCGGAGAATTCATTTTTACAAAAATAATGAAAAAAGTATGATAAACGGTTCAACGGTTCAACGATTTTACATTAACATTTATTTTACGAGAAATGTTTTAATAAAATGTATTTACTTTAACTGGCCATCCGGATGCTTTGGCTAGAAGAAAATAATAAAATAGAAATCAATATGACCAACATGAACATTGTACGACCAAACTGTAATTCTGAAACTCGAAATATTAAAGCCCAAGGGACTTGAGAATGAATTCTGTTTAATCAATTCGTATGTATAGCGTAGCATATGTTACGTAAGAAAATCACAGAAAATCACCTATTCTACATTATTCTAATAGTGCTCAGCAGATTGTTGTTAAATAAAAATTTAATTGATTTTTCGGAGGTGAAAATCATTTTCAGTTGTTAGTAACAAAAAGTATTTATATTCCAGGGTGTAATGCTGCAACATAGATGAATAATGTTTGTTAAGAATTGAGAAAATGAAAACAAAAATAATCTACACTCAAGTATAGTATACCTCGCTATCTCTAGACTGTAGCGGAATGTTTGTTTTCTTTTGTCTCTCCTGAAAAGAATATGCAAATGTGCATTTCGCTGTTAGCATATAAATTGCTTTTAACATTTAATAGTTTTTAATTACAAGCGAAGCTTGCCTAAAGAAATAGTTTAATCACGACTCGGTTGCACCGTACATAATAATGAATTTTAATCCATCCGTCTATTTTACTCCATTTCAATATTTTCTTCTTTCGGCTGTGTTATTCTTCCTTTTTGCAGCATCTCGTTACGTTGGGTTTTTGTTACAAGAACTAAACTCAGTGAAATGAGCGCAAAACATTGTATACAAAACGCTAACTGTTCTACAGCTAAAAAATATCTTTAATTTCTTTAAGTATAACAAAACAGCGCATAATATGTGCATTGAAGACATTGAATGAAAGTATGATCATGAAAATGAATATTGCAAAAACTCACTTTAATGTAAATACAATTTTTTTTTGTTAATAATGCTTAGTATAAGTACAAGCTACAATGTGTACGGTGTTCGGTGATATAATGGAAAAGTAATTAATAAAGTTTAGACTGTAAATAACATCATTTAAGTTTGCAGAAAGTAAACATGTAAATTGAGTCAAATTTCCATCAACAAACACGGTATATTGGTTTATGTGTGTACTTAGTTACCGAATATATGGTACACAAAAAGCTACACAGCAAAGGGTTTGTATCAGCCAAAATAGACGAGTATGTACAAAGTGAGAGAGAGAGAAGTAAACCCCCAAAAATTTTAGATTGAAACGGAAATTGATATTGAAAATTAGTTGAGTCTCGCTTGTTTTCTCTTGATCGAATTAAGAACTTGTTACGCATTGTCAGGAAAAAATTTGAATATTAGATTAATGGACCAAAAACCCTCCTTTTAGTTAATGTTTGCCATCAAGACACGTGTTAACTACACGAGTTTGCACTTGCCTCCCCAAAGGCAAATAAAAATTTTAGAGTGAAAAATATGAAAGTCTTTAAAGCACCCTATGTCGTCAAGATGCTAAAGTTGTTGGAGGTCGTTTTTTATGAGTCGATTGAATTTAGCTGTAGTAAGTGTATTATATGATCAATCTAAAATTAAAAATATTAAATACAATGCCCAACACCATCCTTGATGGGGTTTGTTGTAGAGTTGCAAAATCACATTTAAAATTTCACATAATTAAAATTATGTTAATTTCATTAAATGAAATCGTACAAAGTTGGTTTTCTATTTGTTTCAGTGCTTCGTGACGACTTTAGGTCGGAGCCAAAAGACACAAGGGTGGCTGCTGGAGAAACAGCATTATTAGAATGTGGACCACCGAAGGGACAGCCAGAACCCACCATAAGTTGGAAAAAGGTATTAACTTTTGATTATTCCATTCTTTTTTTACTATTCAAAAAGAAAACTTTTTCGTTTGGCTATTCAAACATAGAAAAATTTAATTACGTTTTTATACGGATTTCTTTCCGTTTGCGGATTTAAAATTGTAATATGAATTTTGAATGTGTTTTTCTTCTTTTTTCCATCATCAAACAGGATGGTATAATTCTCAACATTGAAGAGCAGAGGGCACATATTCATAATCCTTCGTCACGAATGAGAATAGTTGACGGTGGAAATTTATTATTGAACGATGTTCGCCCGCTGGATGAAGGGCGATATCAATGTGTGGTGCAAAATGTGGTTGGAACGAGAGAAAGTTCGTCGGCAAAATTAACCGTTCAAGGTATGTACATATAATGTCATTAATCAACTAAAGATATTGAAGGATTTTATGAATAACAAAAAAAAATTTAAAATTTAAATATTTTTAATCATTTTTTGCAACACATAAAATTCTTTAACCAAAAATTTATAGTAAATATTCCGAAGATCCATTGAGAAGAAATAAATCACTCGTTTGGACAGGTCTACGTTTTCAAACATCGATTCAAAAACACCTCAAAAATATACGTACCTACCGTCATTTATATTCACTTTTCGTTTTCGTTTTCTTGATTTCATTTTATTCACCAAAATATATATTTATGCAAACAGTTTCACCGAAACGAATTTCGAGCTACCTACACTTTATTCTTTATATTTATCCAATAATTCATGCATCTTTTCTTTTATCTGAGGTTTCATATACACAAGACCAAATAAATGGACTTAAAAGATTTATGTCCAGATAGTAAACGAATAAAGGTATAAAAAGGGTATGGCAGTCTGTTCAAGGTATATATATTACATTGAATCGTCATCAAAAATGATACGAAAGGAAGGGAAGAAAGGAAAGAACGTATGGTGATGGAGTGGGTATTGTTTTCAGTATTACCAATTTATAACATCTGTAGATCAATATTATAGGTGTTGGCACGAGCACTCTTTCACGTTAGATTTGAATTTTGAGGATGTTATTAGTGTTGTACAGGAGTTTCGGACTCATAAATCACATCAATTTTACTGTTTCAAATTACATTTCTCCCCTTTACTTTAAAGAGTCGGTGTGCAATTATCCAATGGCTTATAGTCTTCTTCCAATGGCTTATAATTAAAGTTACAATTTGAACGTAGTTTTCGTAAAGGTGTAAAACCATTTCAAGTAAGTTTAACTAATTGTACCGGTCGCTGCTCGAAAACAACTCTCCTCTTGTAAATAGTTATTTGTTCAACGAGAGAAGAAAAGGTAAAATTGCATTTTGAAGGTCTTTTCCTAGTTTTTCCTCGAGGTAAAAGCAACGTTTCTCACAACAAAGGCTTCCGAAGTTTCAGCGGAAGGGAGAAAATGACTATTTTCTTGCCTGCGTTGTCACGAAGAAATCGAGGCTTGCCGAGACTGATAGTTTTAAGTGTGTACTCTATTTTATCACATAAGAAAAAACGAGACGCCAACATAGAACTGGAGTGTTTGACATCCGAACATCGCGCGTATGTGATAATAGTAGATTATTCACCTCTGTCCACATGTTTATTTAGTCACTTGAGGAGTTATTGCATGAGCCGAAGGCGAATGGTATAACCCCAAGTGTCTAAATAAACATTTGGACAGAGGTGAATACGCTATTTTATCTACCGACGACGGCGAAATAATAGCACTTTTTCACTGCTATTATTTCACCTAGGTAGATAAACGTTTTTACTGCACTTCGTTCGCTTACATTTACTCGCGTTATTAAGTCTATGTCCTGTAATCCAAAAACTCCCTGGTCAACCAAATTTATTTGCGAATAGATTACTGGACATGACATGAGAAAATTATTTATTTTGGCAAAGTTCTCCTCTCAAAATAATAACCACAAAACATTTGGAGACAATACAATTCGAGCTTTTATAAAATGAATAGCTGGTGGAAAGCCCCAACAAGGTCAGTCGAAATAAGCTGTGTTCTCGCTATGTGCGAATACCATTTTTATTTGTAATCTGATTTAATTGTACCGTCGACCCCAACGCTTACAGCTTTATAGGGATATACCAGGATTAACGTTCGTACGATTTATGTTGCTGCTGGACGCTTGAGACGGCTTACATAATAGACAGACTAAATCACGATCCATTTTATTAATTTCTTGGAAGATTGATCGAGTGAACGTGCATAAAGAGCGTATCTCATAACATTTTATGAAAACGTCCATTGTGAACGAGCAGAAGAAAAACTATTGATTAACGTATCCGAAAGTCTTTCCAGCGATTAATTTTCCTCTTTGGCTGATTTTCGGTTTTTGTTTATATATTAGATTTGAAACACACCATCCATACCCGAAAGGTTAATTAGATAATCTGACACAATGAATTGCTACAAATAACCTCTAACTTTTTCCCTCCATACAACTAATCTGTTGCCATAAATAATTTTCAGATAAAATGGAAAACAAAAAAAAAACCAAACAAAAAAATCTCTTTTGCGATCAGAAAATGAATAATGTGCTGCTGACACCTAGCATATGATGCAATAATTCACTATGCCATTAAATCGGATGTGTATCAAATACACAACAACTCCACAAAAAAACTATATAGTGAATGTTGAACATATTTTATTCTAACACGTGTCACATATTTTCAGTGGAAGAACATAACATAAATGCTTTTTATTACCTTATTTTTTCACTATCGTTTGTCATAGTCAAACGAGACGACTAAAAATACCCATCCATAGAATACTACATATTCGAACGTGAATGAGAAGAAATGATTTTTCTCTCTAAATTTTCGTCTTTTTCATTCTTTTCAGTTAAACCGTTTTTTAATAAGGAACCGGCTGACATAACGGTGTTGGCAGGAAAAACTGTTCAATTTCATTGTTCGGTTGGCGGTGGTAAGTTTTATATTCTCGACGATATTGCTAATTTCTTGCATTTTTTTGGGATAAATTATTTCAAACTTTTATTCTCTACTTAAGACCCCGTTCCACAAATTTTATGGAGAAAGGACGATGGAAATATGCCAGTTGGGAGGTAATTTCTTTTTCATGTTTGATGCATAGTACAGTGTTAACCATCCACCATTATGATTCTTTTTGTTGTATACGTTCAATATACGAATTGTGAATAATTTTTTTTTTTTTTTTGGATAGCTACACGGTAAAAACATAGTTTAAACCGAAAACACACGAGCAATTTTGAGTTGCGAAGATCGATAAATATGCTGCGTTTTCCATTGTTTATCCTTTTTCCATTGTTTATCCTGTGGTGAATATCAAATAACAATGGAAAACGCAGCATAATTGTCGATCTCAGCAACTCTAAATTCGTGTGCTTCAGGGCTTAACGCTGAAAACGCACGAAGCATCGAACGTATTTCGAGCAATTTTTTCTTTGTGCTTTGAAATGTAACTTTAACAAAGAAAATTTTGATTTTGTGTGTTTTCAGCATAAGACATTCGGAAATGGAAAAGAGTTTGATGTACTCTGTGACCATAAATAATGGAAAGAACACTGTTCATGATATCTGTGTCTAAAACTTTCGTGTATAAACTTACGCTGATAGATTTTCATGTGGTTTTTCATTTATGACCGCATTTTTTCCCCGTGTAGACTATAATTCATTGTACCTTTAATTTCCATTGTGTTCACGATAATTCTACCATAAAAATTCGCACAAAAGCCACATAAAAAAAGGAAGAGAGAAATCTATTAACCTTATTTTTCAGGGCTGACATAATGGAAGCAGATAAAAGTTTGCTAATAAAAAACGTGCAGCCAGCCGACGAGGGGATTTACATTTGTGAAGCACATAATAGCGTTGGTCAGATAAGTACTAAGGCTCAACTTGTTGTGAATAGTAAGTTTAAGTTCTCTTGTTATACAAACTATAAAATAAAACAAACAAAATAAAACTTAGAGAACTCAAACAATTCGAAGCGAAAATCAAACATTCCATTATTGCACTCGCTGGTGCTGTTCGTATAAGTATTGGATATTCTGAAAAACGACTTCTCGATTTCTTTGGCTTTCATTCGCATTCTTTATGTTTGCTCTTTCGTTTACCAAAATAACAGAAAATTATACAAAACTGTTTTTGTTGCCATGTCTGTGGATGTTTTTGTTCGAAAATTTCCGCAAATGGGATATTCTTACTTGTTTGTGCGGCTTTGAACGTCGTTCTGAAGTTTGTTCAAAATTCAATTAAGAGTTTCTTCGGTAATCTACAGAAAATTTGGTATTATAAAACACTTAGACGGGGCGATGTGGGAAATTGTCTAGTGTAATCATTTAACACTTTCATTAGTGTTCAACAAAGCATCAAATAGCGCAATGATATTTCAAATTCTTCGTGTAGTTCCACCTTTTGTGCTAAAAATTTGAATTCATTTTTGCTCATGCCGTTGTAAACATCTGCCTTAATGTTACTAAAAACTTTATACACAAAAGAATTGACACTGTTCACCGAATGCCAAAAACCTCAATGGCATTCCCAACCCAAAAAAAAATTAAATTAAAAATTTCGCTTACACAATCTATCCACAATCATGACGCTTCAATCTTAATTCATTTCACATTGTAAAAGGAGTTTGAAACCCATCCAATGTTAACGATGGCATGTGATCAAAAAAAAAATGTCGATTGGAACGGTCGGAACGTAGAGGTGCTATACATTCGAAGCATTTTGAAAATGAAATAAAAGAAACGGTCAATCCAAAATAAATGAAACAAAAACGATTCCTTCCGAAGAATTTTAATTTAATCTGTTAAGATGACATGCCAACAATGTAGCATTACATTTTCAATAATGTGTATCGTAAATATTCATGTCAAGTATTTAGTCAGGAAATATTTACTGTTCCTACAGCAACAGATAATGCGATTACATTACAAGCCTTAATAAGATTACCTTTAATAACTTTTTGAGGACATTCTTGAAAGAATTCAAGTAGTAAATATCAACTATCAATTCACGTACCGGACTGATAATAATCTCCTCTCATGTGGTTTGAAGTGTGGTGCCACTTAAATAATAGTGGTAGTACGAAGGCGCAAGCTACAATGATTTTGTCTGTGGCTTTTCAATGAAGGGTAGTGCCCACATCATGACGAAGTTCTGTCAACTTATTAAAGTTTTCAAGCTAGCGACAAATTGTGTACCTTTTAGGACATGCGAACCATGTAGAAACGGGCCATCTCCTATCGACAACGACGACAATATTAAATGATAATCCTCCATAATACTGCTTTGCCCACGTAAAGAATCCCACTTTCATATCTAAGCTATTACTGGTATTTTTCTCCATTCCCCTGATTTCCCTCATTTCGTATGCTATTTCAATTGGCGAATGAAAGAAATCACCAAGAAGAACAGTTTAGATATAAGTAGAATTTTATACGTGTGTAAAAATGTATAGCTCTAAGTGTATGATAGAAATATTGAAGTGATAGACTTTGTCTCGAACACCTAGCAGATACTTTGCACAGAACGTTTAATGTATCTCCCCATTACCAGTAATACTCATCCGAAGAAGTTGCTCCTTCTTATCAACATTCATTGTTAGTCACCACTCGACCTCTTTCACAAATAAAAACTTGTGTCGTTTTAAAAACTGATTGAATTCCCAATGTACGTCTAATAGATGCATCGACCCGTTACGACTTATCACCCACAATACCAGGTGAAATCGTTGTGGAAATAGAAACGATTTTTTACAATAAATGCCTGACTACATTTCAGTATTGAATTTCCACAGCAAATAAATTATTTTCTCCACACAGCTCTACATAAGTGGTGTGTTAGTGCTATAATGTGATTTTGTAATAATTTTTTTTTCCGGTATCGATTAAACATCAATGTTTGTGTAACTTGAGCATGTTACATACATGAAAGAGACTAAGAAGCGAAAAGGGTACTTTTTTAAGTGGTTAATTGCCGACTCGTGACTAAATAATGATAGTGGTTATTAGGTTTCAGGTTTATGCTATTACCATTGAGTCGCGTATAGGTCGTACATGTGAGTACATTTACGGTAAATATTCTCTTCACATAAGTATGGGAAAAATTGGAAAAGTTGATAACGACCAAAGTACTCCAGTCGGTATAATACGAACTCTTATTATTGACATTATACTCCACAAAAAGGTTATGCCACATTTTATTATGATCCATAACAAAGTTTGCTTATAACTGATTTGGGAGCGAATTTTCTTATTCTATGTAATTTGCTGTATTACAGACTAAATCCTCAAATGCACACCAAACATTTTTGGCTAGAAGAAAAAAAAAGAAAAGGAAAATTTTCGATTTTTATTGTTACATAATGTTGTTTTTGTTATGCTTTACAACTATGTCATAAAGTTCGAGTTATTAAACTTAACGATCATTTAATCCGATATATAATCCGAACCAATAAATTATTACATTTATTTTTATATTTTGTTTTATTGTCGCGTCGCGTTTCTCTAAATAGTATGTAGGTTATTTATTATCATGAGATTGGGATTACGGAAGATTAAAATAATTGTTTTACGTAATATACATGGAAATAAAATATTGAATTCGGATTTTGTTTCTTTGTTTGGGAACAATTACCAGTGCCCAATACGGAAATATTAAGAAGATATTTATGTTTGCCGAAGAATTTGTGCAATGTTCTGCAATACGGTTAGGGTTGAAAATGGGAGCAATACAATTTTGTACCATTTGCCTCCCTGTTATTGGTCCGACAATAATTATTTTAGCTAGTGTACAATGTGATTAAGTTGTCTTCAATTATGACTTCCTAAAAACTTGTCAGGTTGTGTACACATAGAACGACTATTCAGGAGATAATTTTCAACAGGACTTTGATTGTGACACGTTTTTTTACTGCATTTCATCAAAATGAAGGGGGTCTTTTCAGCTTATCCCACTGAAAACGAACGATTTATCAAGGGATTATGAATTTATTCCCGCTCAATTAAAAAATGATAATTTTTCATGTCCAACCAATTAGGGTGAATTTCAATGTTATATTTTTCGGGATGACATTGATGGAGTTAGCCTTGACATATATGTGGGAGGAATAATTTTCATTTTGAACACCAACATTGTCACAAACCACAAATTTTAACGATCGTCAGTGAAAAATGGCATTATATTAAATCAGGACCGGTAGTATGTTGTGCTCGATGTTGTGATAAATAAAATTATAATTTCGATTAGAGTATTTCACATCAGAGTCTGTTGATATGGGATATGGAAAAATGTCGAAGAATTTAGTACGCGTACGCCTTCAACTACAACCACAAATTTGGTTAAATTATTGAATATTCTGTTCAAAGTTCGAATTGACTTAAGTTTTCGTGGCCGAACCTACATGTTTCATTCAAACATTATTTTTTCATAGCTCAACCTAGCTTCACAGTGAAACCACAAGATCGGAAGATTGGTTTGAATGGTGTAGCAACATTCGATTGTGTAGCTCAGGGTGGCCCACCACCGTCTGTATTTTGGAGCAAAGAAGGGTCGCAGATGTTAATGTTTCCGAATAATTCGTATGGTCATATTCACGTGACCAGTTTGGGAACATTACAAATTCGCGGCGTACAAAAGGAAGACGCTGGCTATTTTGTGTGTTCAGCGTTAAGTGTGGCTGGATCAGCAACAATAAGAGCGTTTCTGCAGGTAAATGTCGATAGATCGACTACTTTTGATTAAAAATATCAAAACTGATTTCCCCCATAAAGGTAACGTCAATAGACGACATGCCTCCACCAATTATCGAACTTGGACCGTCCAACCAAACGCTTCCCGTTGGCAGTGTTTCAATTCTACCGTGTAAAGCTACGGGCACACCCACTCCACGCGTACGCTGGTACAAAGACGGAATGTTGCTACAAACCAGCGAACGTTTGGCTCACGTACATAGCGGTTCATTAAAAATTGATAGTAAGTCATTGTCAATTAACTCGCAATTATTATGCAGGCAACAAATTATGCAATAATTCAATTCGTTTAGATTTGCAAATCAGTGATTCTGGCCACTACACCTGTACAGCCAGCTCGGAGAGTGGCGAAACTTCATGGTCTGCATCGTTAACTGTAAGTACATGGGAAAACATATCAAAATAGTTAGGATGTATGCATGCACATTTTAGGGCAACAGTACTGTTTGTTCTATCTATGTTCGTATATATCATGATAATATAAACACCTCCAAATTCACCCATAGCTACGTCTGATGCATAATCATAATGTATTCCATTTACGTATTCCGAAATGTATAACAACATTGTAATAAAGTACAAAATACATTATAGAGGTTAAACGTGAACATACATATAACGTCGGCTCAACTGAAGAGAACTGTTCAGCCGAATTCTGTACAGGAACTTTGGGTAGTTAACTCGAAACCTCTCCCGGGAACCATTCGTTGTATTGCATATATTGACTTCTATTTTTGTATACGTCTGAACATAAACCATCTAGTTGGGAGCTCCAACTCGGGACTATTTTGTGCATTTAACCAAAAGCGAAAAAAATTAAAATAAAAAGCAAACACACACGAAAAATGTGATAATTTATTGTACGACTTCAGAGAGTTGGGATAGAATCGCGTTTTATGAATTTAAAATTCGTTTTTGTGTAAAAATATCATGAATTTACACATATCTGATTAATGTTGCATTTTCAAGCACAAATTTAGTTGAATCATGGCAATCGAGTGTTATAAATGTTACTACTTATGTAGGAAGAAGTGTACGAAAAAGCTTTAAATTGTTGCCAGTTGCCAAGGGTTTTTTTTTCAGCGCAAAAAGATTGTGTGAAAATATTGTCGAAAGTGGTTTTTCAAGAAGACATTATTATTTGACTAAGGTTATATTTTCATGTATTATGAAAAACGAAGATGAAACTTGCAGAAATCGTAAATGGAAAATTGAAAATGGAAATAATCTGATTATTTATGTTATTAGTTATGCTGTAATGGTGTTTTCTCTGGAGACCGTCTCCGAATTTAATGTTACTTTTGTAAATTATATTTTTGTTGTGTGTGTAGTTCAGGGTTAGACTTGGGAGACGATATGGTTTATGGTATTGATCACTAGAAGACAGAAATATATTTTTTTTTTTTATCATGAGATCGCAAAAATGTGTACAAGACTATTCTCGAAAAGACGACGAAATATCCCATGCCGATGAATTTATCATCTGTTATTGACAACGAAGTCAACAATGAATGATGACCTCTAGGTTGGGTTCTCTTATATGGCAGAATGTATGACTTTTTCAGAAAATTTTACTCCGGAATTAAATGACCCGGTCGATTTTGTTCTAATGGTACTTTGTAGACCTGTTTTGAAGAGAAATGACAGACGTTTCTAATAAAATTATCGTCGGGTCGAAAGGTTATAGCTGTAAGTCGGGTGAGGCATCAAAGTCCAATTTTATTATTTTGTCAATGAGCACCCCAACCGATTTTTGTTTTATTGGCTTCAAATTTTTAGTCACCGTATACAGTACCGAGTGAAATGAAATTAGTAGAGTAGATATGGACCGTAATAGTTGCATAGTCTCTACCGAGCTCTTTGTCTTCCTTTAGCATTTTCAGAATTGTAACTCTTAGAGTAGGGAAGAGTTTTTAATTTTTATCTACCTAGGTGAAATAATAGCAGTGAAAAGGTGCTATTATTTCGCCGTCGGTAGGTAAAATAGCGTATTCACCTCTGTCCAAATGTTTATTTAGACACTTGGGCTTATACCATTCGCCTTCGGCTCATGCAATAACTCCCAAAGTGTCTAAATAAACATGTGGACCGAGGTGAATAATCTACTAACACTCAACCGATCACAAGAACCGATCAGCTATCACAAGGAAAAAGTACAAAAAATTTATCTGAAAAAATGATCTGTTCACACATAGTATAGGTGTCATGTCACTTACGCTTCTAGGTTCCGAAAGACACTGCCAGTTCTTTTGGCAGACTATTTACATTCAACATTACATTCAACATGTACATACGATGAAAATCGGTGATGTAATTTTGATGTTATTTTAATCGTCGAAGGGACTCTTCGTCATTTACACAAGTACAACTAATCGAAAAGAAACTTCATGACTAAAGGCCACCTGATTTGCAATTTATTTGCAGCTCATTTTTTCTGCGTGCAATACTATCTTTGTGTGCACGCAAATTTTTGTAAACTCTTTCCTTGTGATTTTCCCCTACTCTGATCCAGTTTACCGATTCCTTTCACTCGCAATCAAATGTTCCATTCGGTTAAATTATCTTTTACCATACATTTACCCAATGTTCGCTTTGTTACATAGACGGGGCTGCAAACAATATATTTGTTGATTTAAATGAATGGAATTTCTTCGTATTTTTAACTTAATGTTGCAACAAAAACGTATAATTCAGGAACAAAATATTTATACCAAACAAGCCAAATAGTTTTGAATATGTATGATTGTCCTAATATTCAACAAAAGTCCCATATTTCTGTAATTTTATATTTTTATTGTCAATTGTCGCATTATCGGCATTACCGGTGGTTGCGGTACTACCGGTGAATTCGGAGTGCATCGAAACTCATTTGTACCAAGTTCATAAGGTCCACAAAGCACAACTAGCTCTTCTGCTACGCCAACACACCCAACAGTAAACTGAATTTCTGTTTCTTTCACATTAGTTTCACTAACAATTGTTCCTAAAGTTTTGCCATTAACTATTTCCTTTCCGAATTCGATGTGCGTATCGACGCTACTTTTCAGTAAGCCTTTCGTATATTCTGCACCGAAACTTCCTCCGTACGATTCGTGAAATTTTACCGAGTTTGAAACACTTTGGGACAGCTGATCACTTACGGTCAATCCCGTTTTAAATGCAACCGTACAATCTGTTACTCCTGAATGGCAGCCGATTATAGTTTTCCATTTCTTTGACGGTATACAATTATCTGCTGGATGTGTCACTTTACAGCACGCAATATTTACGTTGTTTAATGATGTGTCATCGCCCCTGCCTTGATTTTTCTCAACCTGAGTGCGAATCCCACAAATCGCTGTACGTGGAGGGCATCTTTGATATTCCGACCATTCACCCCACGGCAAATCCCAGCCGGTAATCTCTGTTTTTTTAGAATCAAAGTCCAGACACTCAAGTTTCAAATTCACTGCACCAACATCGTCTCCATCGCCTTGACTGGGTTCTGATTTTAGTTTAAAAGCCGTAGCATATCCATTGCAGTCCTTGCGTCCTCTATGATTTCCCCATGGTCCTTCACTACTTCTTATAGTTTTCTTATCCAACAGATTCAAATCAGTGCATATAAGTTGGATACCATTCAGAGCTGTGTCGTCACCGCCACCTTGTTTATCCTCAATTTTGAGATTCATGCCCGAGACCCAAGAATTTGGTGGACACAATTCTTCAGCACCCCAATCTCCGAAATTTGTATATCTAGTCGATTCCAACCAACGTTCTACAATTTGAGCATGGAAGTTGCTTAGACAGGAACAAACAGTTAAACCAAATAACAACATTCGAATCAACATTTCGTAACAATTTTATATTCACAACTTAACAATTTCTTGGGGCTTTTTTGTTTAGTTTGTCTGAAAATCAGCAAACAATTACAAACGAAACAATTTAAATATTTGTGTCACTTAAAGTCTCAACTTCTTTTCTGGCTTCGTATCAGTTTTCTGATGCTCTGAAACGAATCCAGTATATCTTTTATAAGCTATTTTAACAAATACATGCAGGGACATATTAAATTTCCTATCGATATGAAATTTTTGTGTGTATCCAATTTTATTCTAACACACAGAGAGAAATCCTGGATTAGATTTAAATCTTTTTCGGATTACATATAGGACCAAATTTATTTTTGGATTGAAATCTAATTTTTCGAAAGATTACTTGCATTTAATCTTTCGAAAATAATCTGTCAATGGATTAGATCGAAATCTTCTAAGAGATTACAATTTTTTTTTTATTTTGAAATTAAAAATTTGTTTTCAACATTTATTTGAATATTGAATCAGATTTACTTGTTTTATTTATTCTGAAATTGGGAATTTTATTTTTTTGATACCAACATTGAAAAATGATACTTTCGCCCCGCATATGAGGGGCGAAAGTAAAAAAATGCATCCCACGGGGAGAAAGTACTTAACGAAGAGCGAACGCAACTGAACGAACAGCGAAAGTGACTGACGTCACAGAAAATGAGAGAAATGAGTCGAGTTGTCAACAAAATCCGCTCATATTATGCAGAATACTTTGATCAAAATTGTAAAACACTGTGCGCCAGTGTTCTTATTGAAATTAGCATACAAAGTTGATACTTTTTGTTACTGAATGATTTGTTAGTTATATCTTAATTTTTGTGTGTGTTATTGTTGTGATGGCTAAATTATTAAATTTTTCATATACCAGGGGGCTGCCGCCCGCTGGACCCCCGCATTTTCTGGCTAAATGCCTTTTTTTTCAACATTTTGTTGCGATGTTTGCGATACGTATCAATTTTCAATGTTGGTATCAAAAAAAATAGTATGAACGACTCGGGGCAAAAGTAACAAAATTCAACCTGTGCGATTAGAGCCCTTGCCTTCGGCGCGGGCTCCAACTCTCGCACACGGTTGAATTTTTTTACTTTCGCCCCTTGTCATTCAATGTACTATTGTTTAGTTGAAATTAAATGTTTTTTTTTTTACTTACTTTGATCAGGATTTGAACTCTTTCACCTCGGTACCTCCGTATCTCCAGTCCTGTACTTTACCACTGAGCTATTGGGTTCTTAATCTTAGCAAGATTAATTTCGAACCGTTGTTCCGGAGATTTTAATCTTTCAAAGATTAAAAAATAATCTTCTGAACGAAACCTTTGTACCAACTGAGGTAACCATCATAGTAAACGAGTTCAAATCCTAATCGAAGGCAACATTTTTTTTTTCTTCATTTTTTTAATTATTCAATAAATGATTATTATATTTCATAAATCTGGATAATCAACGATAAGGAAGTTGAGCCTGGCAAAAGTATTGAAAAGTAGGAAAATATTATAATAAAACGATATTTTGCGCCCCATATTTAATTGTACAATTGATTAAGAAGTATAACGGACCAATTTGCATGGAAGAATTTATTTAATTTTTCAACGATTCAACTCAAAAATCAATATTCCTAAAGAAAAGCAAAAAAAAGTCTCAAACATTTCTGTGCTGTGGTTTTTAGTTTTACTTTGAATCGCTAACATATGACAAAAAATTACACATTTACCATTTACTAGATTCTAATCATAAACTCTAGGTACCATAACAACGTTCTTTGAAAAAAAAAAAAAAATTCGTGGCAAAAATTTCTATATTTAACTTCACTTCTCACTGCTACTATCAATTTTAGCCATTTTAATCCAAAACGTAATCTATTGAAAGATTTAATTTTTGTAATCTTTGAAAAAAGATTGAAATGAAATCTTTAGAGAAATTTAAAATGTTCGTAATCTTTCCAAAGATTAAACATTTAATCCGACTTTTTTCTCTGTGCAGATACATTGAATGCAGAAAAATATTTGACGCTCGTGTTAAAAATTAATTTTGAAATAAATATTTTCAATTCGATGTAATGGGAAATACAGATGGTGCTTCTGTGTAAATAAATTCCTTGACGTACACAAGTAAAAGAAATATTTTTGACTGCAAGATTGTTCCCGCACTTAGAACAGCTTTTTCATTTTGCTGTTATTTTTCAAAAAGGTTCAACTTCAACTTCAATTTCTCTGGAAAAATGAAGATCCCAAACCTGTACATAAAATCATCTTGCTAATTTGTGCCTAAACTGGATTTTTGCACATTCGATGCGTTGTCAACCTCGGCTTCGTCTCGGGTTGACAATTTTCCCATCTGTTGCGCAAAGTGTTTATTTAGGCGCATGTTAGCAAAGTAGCTATAAATTGTTGCCAGTTGCCAAGGGTTTTTTTCAGCGCAAAAAGATTGTGTGAAAATATTGTCGAAAGTGGTTTTTCAAGAAGACATTATTATTTGACTAAGGCTATATTTTCATGTTTTATGAAAAACTTGCAGAAATCGTAAGTGGAAAATTGAAAATAGAAATAATCTGATTATTTACGTTATTAGTTATGCTGAAATGGTGTTTTCTCTGGAGGCCGTCTCCGAATTTCATGTTACTTTCGTATATTACATTTTCGCTTGAGTGTAGTTTAGGGTTAGACTTGGGAGACAACGGGTTTCTTAGAAATTTGTAGCCAAAATGAACGAGAGGGATTATTTCGAGAGTAAATTTACCGAATTCGGACGCATCTCGCAGTAGAACATCTTAATTTGTCTAGATAGCTAGCTATCTACGTATTGATCGCTAGAAGACAAAAAAAACATTTCTTTCAAAATTCCTCCCGCTCTTGCACAGCCAGTGAGAACTGATCGGAAACTTGCGCTTTTCTAATGAAAGTATCTCCGGATACATGAAATGTCGTGGGATTCCATTGGAAACATAATTGCATCTACTTTCGGGGCAAATATGAGTTTATTTGGTTTGCAATTCAACTACAATTATAGAAGCAGTTGAAAAAAGGGAAAAATTTGATAAGAACATATTATCCCCGAAACTACATGTAAGTACCTTTCCAATGACAATCCACACGACCACGTCAGGATCTGGAGACATCTCCATAAGTACAGTGCATGTTTTCGAATTTCGATGAGCTCTCACTAGCTGTGCAAGCATCGATGAAGTTTGAAAAAAAAAATGGCTTCTAGCGCCCAATACCTATCTAGGGACAAAAAAGTCCACCCGGAGATGCGTTTGACTTCGGTAGTTCTTGATCTTTCAAAATAATCCCTCGTATTTTTGTACCATGCTCAATATTCAAGATTTTCTTGAACTCATTAATAGGTGGAGAAAAGCAGCTCACCGGTGCTGCATCGAACGCCGGATCCAAGCACATTCTTATCGCCGCCGGGTACACCAAAAATCCTGAATACGACTGAGAGTTCTGTTACATTGACATGGACAAAGGGGACCGATCGACCTGGTGCCAGTCCGCTCATTGGGTAAGTGAAATCATTTGTAAAATTGAAATATCCCATGATAGCGCACTGCATACAGACACATGATCGATTTCCATATTCATCAATTCGAAAATAACAATTTCCATTGCTAAATGCAACCTACATCAAAATCGAAAAGTGAATTTTCAAATAGCAAACATTATGTTAATCTAGATTTTCGTGCCTTCAATTTTGGTGCATTTGCATTTTAACAAATTGGACGCATTATGTAAATTTGCTATATATATTGTATATGATTGCAATGTGTACATTGACATCGACATGTTCAAATGTGTTTTTAGCATAAATTTAATATTATTACACAACAGTACGACACACAAAATAAAGACTCACAAATAGAATGTAATGGTTCAATGCATGTTCTTGTTACAATTTTTCACGTTAATAAGCTCGTCACACACAGATCTATTGTTATTCGTTGAATAATCAAAATGACTTGTCTACGCCGTATTGTAAGAACATCATTTTAAATTCGTTGACTGACTTGACTGCGGTCGTAATGGAAATACTTGTGGTTATAAGATCATGACCCATTTGATTCCGAACTAGCAAAGACCAACCAAACCGACAATTTGAATCAGACCAGAAATTGCATTTACTTCACAAGAATGAGTGTCTTGCCAGTTTAAACTGAATTGACGATGTTTTCGTACTCTTTACAAGTAGTTGTTTCCCTAGCTTCTTATCTGATGGCAAATTTTCATCAATCATATAACTTGAAACTATATGCAAACTATGTTTCGAAAACTTGAATCTCTGCAGTGCAAGTACTTGTTCACGAATCTTAACAGCACAATTGTGACAAAACCTGTGATATAATTTGTAAGTTTAAATTTTAGCGAAAATCACGTTCGGGTAGGTTACCACACCAATATATTTGCATTGTTTCGCTTGGAGAGGATATAAAAGCTGTTTCATGTCGTACCTTAGAACAAGATTCATTGCGATTATCATATTAAAATGTGTATAGTCAGTCGTCTGTTACCATTTATTTCTATGATCTTCGGAATAAGAGATTTTGTTGACTTGAAAAAATATTTGATACAAGCAATTTCTTTGAGCAGCATATAATAGACCGAATGAATGGCTGAATGATTTATAAATCAGACAACAATATAATTCTGTTTCTGTCTTAATTTGAAATTTGCCAGCTTTGCTGTAAATCTTTTAAAGCACGTGCCCTCCGAGAAGCATAAATGTAGATTGTTTTCATCTAAAACACAAACGGGATACCATAATTTGCAAATGATGTATGTGGCAAAGCTTATTTCTCGCAAACATTCTGATCCCACCAGGTTTGCTGTCCGAAAAATATGTGCTTTTGTTTGAGTGTGCAAATAAGAGCGTCCTACCGCAAGTCTAAATTTACACATATGAATTTGAAATGGAATTATAGGTTTGTTGAATGAATTTTACCCGTTAACTATATAGTGTGTATTCAGACAAAAGGTTAATGATCACAATTAATTCATGTATGTTCGTTCAGTGATAGATATGGTATGCATTTACATAATTCCTAAGAACACCTAATTTCCAAAGTTTGTTGTCTACAACTGATATTCGTTGGTTTTGTTCCGGTACATAGAGTTCTAATGGTCGTTCGTATTATTCAAATTGCATTTCTTCCCCGATAAGTTTATTGTTTTATTCTCCATTTTCCCGAAACTTAATGAAACACCTCTACTCTACAATGAAATCAATTTATCACCATAAATCACTGCAATATTGAAATATTTTGTAAAATCTATGAAATATTATGCAACACGGAATTCGGATTAAGTATTATATTGGGAGGAGAGTTGCTAAAGTACGTGAATGGGGTTTCAATTGAATTTTACTTGTACAACTCCCAGTAACCGTATTATGTGTTATATACCATTTTCGAATATGCCAAACCTCTATATATTTTGTTGGCATAATCACATCTAACAATTTATATATTTGTTCTACACAGGGGCACAGAGTACGAACGAGTTCTAGTTCAGTTTATTATTTTATGCTTAGTTTAATTCTGCAATTAAAATTCTTGGAGTTTAACACGATTGTTATAAATATAAATTTAAAGTACTTAAAATAGTTTCACAGTAGACAAATGGTGGGTATAACTACAATATTGCCACACACTATATACAACTCACACTCACACAGATATAACTGCATGAAGAGCAGTAATTTGTCTCTTCACTTGAAGGTACCGGAGACTATTAGAAATTTTCGTGGTGGTGTAATTCAACGTAATATGTTTCAGTCACTATCTGCAATATCAAATTGTGATTTATTCATTTCGTTATTAAATTATGCATCCAATTGTAAGGATATTACATCTATTGAATTTAATTCCTAAAATTCGAATTTAACTTTATTATCTCTGCAGTCGGCGTGAACACGATTTTTCAATTTTGTTTAATTGACAACGGAATATAAATGTTTCGCAACATTTCAATAAGATTGAAATATTTTGATCAAGAACATGGACACTGTCGATTCGACGTTCAATTGACAGAGTTGAGTTGAAACTTATTCTTATTGAATATTTCAGTTTGAATTTCCGGGAATGTACTTTGGCATTTTTTGCTATATTAAAGCAAAATACAGGAATGTCACTTTGATATTAATCAATAACTGGCTCTAGGCAACTGTTATTAACGGTGATGACAAAAAGAAATGATGAACTCTGGCAGAGTTACTCTGTCTCTTATTTATCATAATGTGTACTAATAGTAATGAAGTGAAAGATTCTGAACATTTGAAAATACTGAAAACCGAAGGTATAGCAGATTTAATGAATTTCCCATGGTTGGTGTTTATGAAAGATTAAAAGTGTAAATATATACATACATAGATAAGAGTTTTTGGAGACTTCTATATCGAGGAGCCTTTTGTTCCCTACTCTGTGACGTTATTACTTTAAACAGGAAAATTTCCCTGTTTTAAATAGGGAGTCGTTAAGAAATTTGTCATCTACTGATAGTAGATACCAGGACTATTTTTGAGAATTTCGAGAAATTAAAATTCTCAAAAATAGTCCCTGGTAGATACTCATTTTGGAGTTCATAATACCCGAAGGCGCGAAACCTGAGACTGATGTAAAGTGGACAAACCCAAATGATATGGACACCAGGCTCAGGAGCCAGAACACAAGAATAGGTAGGGTCGATAGATAGACCGATCCTTTCAGTGAAGATGATAGTGAAGCAGTGGCTCGCCTTATTTCCGATCTCGTAAGTTTAAGGAGTAAATTTTCAGGATTTCAGTGAACTGATTAATAGCGTGACGTGGTACCCTCGTTGGTAGACCGTCCATAGTTGTTGAGGCCAAAGTCTTTGCTGTAGATGCCAGCACAATACATACCAATTTGCCAGTATAAAAAAGCTACTAGTCTTTCAAGCGACCCTTATTTTTGAAAGAATAAAATAATCAAAATAGGACAAGATGTCTTATTGTCATCACTAGCTCCATTGTTAATATTAATCCCAAACCCACGTTTGGAACTTCGGTCATGTTTTACTGCAATTATTTGTTTGATAAACTTGCCTAATTCAGCAGAAAACTAGAGTCAATATTGAGTTCACATACATAAAAGTTAATTCAGACGAATTTAGCCAGTGGAATAACGCAAATTACTGGTATATGAAGGATGTGCAACAAAGTGAAATTTAGTTATACAATTTTCGTTATTTTGTGCCAGACGAATGTAAATGCATTTTTGCTTATGTAATTTTTCGCATTCAAAGCTAAACATTGATTTGGGAATTCAATCTAACATGAATTTGTATTTGTTGAATCGTATACTAATGAAGCTTTTCGATTTTGAGTGCAAGTGAGCATAATAATGTTAGGGAAGATTAGAGCAATAACCGCAAAATTGCATACCATTTTATCGAGTGCAAACGTTTTTCTAAGTTATAAATTCTAACAGAGATTGGAATTGTAGAAAAGGATTCATTTGCTCATTGAGGTGAATCGACATCAGTTATGCGGAATATAATCTGTAGACCATTCAGTTAGTTTCATGCAAAATATTGAGCTGTCGTGCGAGTGTTAATTTCGACGTTGGTAATGTAACCAACTCTCACGATTTTAATCAGCTTCGTTCGCAACTTTCCAGAAAATTCCAACCCCATGACTCGTATGTTAATGTAAATTTTATTAAATTCTTTTATGAATTTTTTGTTTAATTGAATTTTTATGACACATTTTTTATTGAAACCAGAAACCAGCATATTCTACATTCCGCTAAGTTTCTCAGTCCGTTAAAATCTTTTATACGAAAAATAGAAATAGCGAAAGATATACGAGTTTTCTATTTACTTGATTTTCTTTACTTCAGCAAACATAAAAAAATTCGAATTGGGAAAAGCGCTTCCAGCGAAATTGTTTTTACTTCTTTTTATTCTTCCTTGTGCAGTCTTATACATCGCACATAATACCAATACATAACATATAGCATAAAATTGTCTATGCTTTCATCTGTACCAATGTCTGACTGGTTGTGTATATGCAATGTTTAATGAACGAACATTTTCCATGTAATGAAAACATCCTTTCAAAGAAAAATTCTTTCAGCTGTCTGATTCCTTTGTGTTTTATATGTTGTCTTAGTGTTATGTCCAAATTAATATTTTTTTTTTCTTTTACGTCTTCTGCTTCCTGGAAAGATATTGTTCTTCTTTAATATGACATTAAATGAGTCAAAGAAAGTGATATTTAATTAGGCCATTGGGTTCAAAGACTTGAGTAGGGAAAATTTAAGGAATCTATTTAGGATGTAATTAGATTATTCTTGATACGTAATTAGATGGAAAATAATTTTCCTTTAGAAATTCTCTCGTACCCGTGCAATGATAACAGATACCAATCTGACTATGAGAAATCTAATATAAGATAACCGATAAGTTTAACGCAGTCTTTAATTTGCAATTTATTTCCAAAACACCAGAGTTAAGATCTGATATTCAGATTGTCGTCGAAGAAAAATGATTTTTTTCCCTTGTACATGGAAATTAATATTGTTTTTTGTATTATCACCCACGGCTATAAGATAAGACGATGACATTTACATTGTCTTACTCGTTCTATCTTTCCTTACATTCTGCTTTTTATCTTTGATGAAAAAAGACTTTGCTTGCAGCACGAGCGACCATTCGATCAAAAAGGGTTTGTAATGAAATATTTTGGATTATTTTCAGGATAGCTTTATGAGATATTTAACTGTATAATAGGGTACCCTACCCAACCCATAGTGCATTATAATCTCAAGTTGACTAACAACGACGAGTCATAAAGCATCGTCTCAACCATTGTTTTCACAGAATAATCACTTCCATTTTTCAAACAAAAAAGAAGGAAAAGAAAATTAGATTCCTGAAGCCTCACAGAAAGTCATTTAGTCATGAAATATGGTAATTATAATCAAATGTTCAATTTCTGTTCAGCATATTTGCATGCGGGTACACTGACAGACGGCGTGAAGTTAATGATACCCAATAATTTATTTTCACAAACCAAATTCTATTGGTAATTAAACGGATTGGAAAAGTTATTCAACTAGCCTGACGTTAATTACAGTTTATACAATTTGGAATTTGCCATAATACAGAAAGTAAAATCTAGTTATTATTGATTGGGGGATTGGGGCTTCGGTTTCGACCAGTATTTCAATTTATTGGTAATAGAGACAAGTCAGTTCAGAAAGTAGTGTATCTGTAGTCTTGTTGAATTACATGTCTTTCTAACCATTTCGAATTTTCGTCGATGTGTACAAGTTCGCCCAAATGTTACAATTCTAAAATCTATTACACAGAGCATAAATTCTTGATTCTATAAATTCTGTTTCAACTTTTATTACATTGCCATTCCATCAACGAAACCCTCCAAACATACATAAAATTGAGTGTTCGTAGCAACTTCTACAATTTGTATTAAAATTAAAATTTCATGAGATAAAAGTCTCTGGTACTCTGGTGAAACTCCAAAAAGTAGAATGAACGAAAAAACACTCAATGAGGTTTTACAGCTCAAATTAAATTATCTTCGTTTGCTTAATCTAGTGGCGAATTTATGAATTCATTATTACCATATTTGCTTACTTACACCCCCAAACCAAATATCAATAATTGCAAAACTTTTCAGCTGAATCACAGTTTTCCGCCCAATTTACGACTATATACAACAAAGTTTTTACATACACACAGTCATGCACACACAAAACATTCAAAAGTTCCAAATTAATTAAATCGTAAACAAAACAGAATATTTCACTTGCCCACCTAACCCAAACCAGTGCCAAAAGCGTAAACCCTTTTCCTTTTATCGAACAAACAAATTTTTAATCTCCAAAAACAAATTGTACAGTAAAACAAACGAAACAATGCTTAAATAAATTCAACGTCCCGCCAATAATTTCTCTCCCCTCACTAAACAGATATAACCAAAAATTTTAATCTTCCACAGATACACCGTTGAATATTTTAGCTCCGATTTGCAAACTGGCTGGGTGGTTGCTGCCCATCGTGTCCCCGGACAAACCATAACGGTAAATGAACATCATAAATTATATCCTGTAATAATCCTCGAAAAACATTGAAACACATTTTCTCTCATTTCCACCCATTTCCTTTTCCTACCAATCTAAATAATATAATAATAATTTGAACATTTTGAACCTATACACATTCCTCTTTATATTTATCCCACTCGGCCAGATAAGCGAATTAAAACCAGCCACCTCATATGTCTTCATGGTGCGAGCGGAAAATTCTCATGGCATATCGGTTCCATCAGCACTATCTGCTGTTGTGAAAACTTTAGGTGCTGAGAATGGAGTTGTACCACAAGCGGAATTAGCAGCCGCTAGAGCCGTTCTTAGTGGGAAGGTAATTATATCGATTTTTTTACGTTTACACACTTTTTTTTGGTTAAGTTAAATGTACTCCCTCATCTGTATGCACCATTGTGTGTGTTAATAAATAATTTTTAAATTAACGAAGGTAAAGTTTAAGTCCAAATTCCGCTTTAATGCGATAATGTACTTAAATTCCTTTGTGCAATTAAAAGTTTTACTTTTTAATTAAAAAAGGCTAAGTGGTGATTCTTTAAAACGTTTTTTTTGCTCGCAATTATTTATTGCTCATTTGTTTCTACCGTTCGGTACAGTATAGTACACATGAAACAAATGCAAATAAACTTCGAAAATTATTTATTATTGGAAGCTGGTTGTTGTTCGGAGTTTTCTTTAGGACTGCAGGTGGTTATTTCATTACTTCTTTATTTATTTTTATTTTCTTATTCCTAAGAAAGGATATAAATTCCAACTTTTAGCCGTATATCATGTCACGATTATAGAAGCTTATAATTTAGAAAAGTGTTGCGTTGTTCGAATTTTTACTTGAATTCGTTATTATTATTCTTTGTTGGATTAAACATTGTACGTGAAAAATTATTTTTCGGACGTACATAGATTCCCAAAATTCTCCGCATGAATAATTTATGATCACTTTGATGTTGGACGTTGTCGTACAACTTTTGCCAACAATTTCCAGACTTTGAATTGAATTTAATTATTTAAAAAAAAAATCAATTTACAACACTCGAATTTTCTATCTTTTATCAATTAATTGCACAATGGCAACGAACTGAAATCCCTTTCATCCCAAATTGCATTAAAACACGTTTCAAATTTGTCGTTGTTTTCAATTCCCAAATCCAATAATCCTCTAAAGTCAAAACAAAAATCAACAAAGAAAAGTTCTACAATTTTCACTTTATGTAGTGTACCGTGTATCGTGCCGTCCTACATGAACGTGGAATACATATGAGACACTACCTGTCTTACGTAAACCAAACTATATTACTGATTCATGTTACATCCGTAGAACAAAAAAGGTCTATATGTGAAAGACAAGAGAAGTCGATAGGTATTGAAGGAGATATGTGCAGAGATATAAATCAACTAAAAGTAATATATTCAGTGACAACAATGTCTTCGAACTTTAACATGTTTTAGTTATAGCTATTTAGGAATGCATAACATGTAAATTCACTTTATATCGCAACCATCGTCTCTGAATAATAATACTACACCTGTTGCCCCCTGGAGTACTCACTAAATACATCGATTCGTCGTTGTGTCCTTTCCCATCCACTTGATATTATACATCGAACGTCAATTTCCATACTCCATGCTGGTTAAATAGCACCATGCTCTCTTCTTAATATTCAACCACCCAGCTCTCATCGTCAATAGCAGACTTTACTACAGGTACTTAAATGCCTTCATGTTGAATCAACCAAGAAGAAAATTGAAAGCCATTCAATTACAGAGCTTTTCTTTTGAATAAATTGTTTTAGGTATCTACCGTTAGTTGTACAATCGCATTGAGTAATTGAAATGAAAACGAAAACCTAAACTTCTCATAAAGTAAAATGCCATACAATGGCGGAATGGAAACGGCAAAGTGCATAAGGAACTTGTAACCCATAAATTATTTTTCGATTTATCTCGGAATTGTAAGAAACTATTACATAATATTCGAGGAATTGCGACTTAGACGAAGTTTTTAAATTAATGTGCACATCTCTATACGATTTTCAATGAATTATGGCTTTTCATTACAGCTTTTGTAACTTTTGCTGTTTAACTTTGCAATTTTCTCGAAAGTTTTTTTTTTTTATTAAATAATATTATTCTTTTCAAACAGATAAATCTTCGTATTTAAATTCCTTACGAAAACAAAATTAACCATTCCGACTATCGAAGAACCCGGGAACTGTTTGCGGTAAAAAATCTTATTACAAAATCACCACATTAAACCAATACCCCAATTTTACCTTTGCGATTTTTAAGGATTTGATATTTGATTTAATGGAAATTGAGAGGTGGAATTTATGGGTAAAATTAGACTAAGTTTGCTGGTTTCGTTGTTTTGGCGTTTCTGCAGCAACGAAGTTTATATTCAAAACAAAAACCGTGGTCAGTAATTCAATTGAAAATTTAATGGAATTAATTAGAATATAAAGGTGGTTACGGTGTTTGGCAAAGTTTGGCTTTGATTTTGATTGTTCGCAAGTAATTAATGCTTCAACAGTAAAATCGTACAGAGAATTTATCAGTGAGTGATTTATTAAAATAAAAATGCACATCGACATGATAAATTGTTATTGAGCCATCAGAAAGTTTATTTATTTATCAGCGTCAGTGTTAAACCAAAAATTACATTGCTAAGGAACTTTCGGCTCTACATACCAAATTCGAGCGTACAAAATAAATTAGTTGATATTGACAGGGTTAATTTATTGATAGGACATTTTGCTTTTGTTGCACCAAATATCGCGTACAGTGAATAAACTAACTCTCCGCACAATTGTGAACGAAAAGTTACATCGGCAACATTGTAGTCATAGTTTTACTGTAAAGAGTGGGAGAGCTTTTCCGGTAAGACTATAATGTGTAACCTTATGTACATAATCTGTAAAGAAAGTTCTTTCAATAAAAAGAACAAAAACAGACAAAGTTTCAATAGTTTATTCTTTTTGACTTACCACATATTTTTTCTACTTTGAAAAAGTTTCCCCATGCAGATTTTCTTACACGTAAATTATTGAGGTGAAAAATTAAAAGAGAAATTTTTTTTCCGCAGAAAATTTTAGAGCTAACAGATGCATTAGCCATTAATTCTACTTCAGTCAAACTTGAATGGCAACTTCACGTGAGCAGTAGTGAATTATATATTGAGGTAAGTTTTGAAAGTTGTTGATGTTGACTTGATTAAACAGATTTTTTAATGAAGTTTGTAAAGTAGAGCTTTGAGTTTTCGTCAAACCAAATAATAAACTTAAAGTGAATGATGAATTATGAATTAGACAGTTTTTGGCTGTTAATACAAAAAAAGATGATCGTTAGCTTCACATTTCGTATTACAAAATAGAGACAACATTTTATAAATTTATTGACATTAAAAATTCAATTTCCGTCCCATTATAAATTTATCGAAGACTTCAAGTGAAGTAAGTAAAGTACCTGGATTGTAAAACTGCGTTCGCGATATTGTAATGACGTCATTATTTTAAATGAGCCATAAACTGAAGCGATATTTTTCAATTTATGGGTAAGGGAACACGTGCAATCTCAATAATTATGCAATCAGCAAAATTAAATACTTACTTTAACTCATTGAAGCTCATAAAAATCCATCAATGTTCACTGGGTCTGTGATGACTGATACCAGAAATATCTATCTTATCAGCAGAAATAATTACTTTTCCTTTGTCGATTTCGATGTGATAAGATCACAATGGAAATAAATCTAAATAAATTTCTTAATTTTCAGGGTTTGTATGTACGTTTCCGGGATCTAAGTGGCGGTTCGCAAAAGTACAACATTCTCACCATCATGAATCCGTTAACGAAACACTATGCAGTGGCCAATTTGAAAAAATTCACGAAATACGAATTTTTCCTAGCACCATTCTATCGTAGTGTGGAAGGTCAGCCCAGCAACACAAAGCTGGTACAAACATTCGAAGATGGTACGTGCATTCAATTAAATTTCTTACTGAAAGCACATGAAATTCAAAAATATTACTCCTCTGTGCTACATAAAATCATGTGCACACATTTTGTATTTTGCCCAAGTGGAGCACAACTCTTAATGAAAGCAATTTTTTACATTTATTGCAAACCCTCGTTTTCCCCAGTGCCTTCATCACCACCGGACAATGTGCAAATTGGAATGCTTAATTTAACAGCTGGATGGGTTCGATGGTTGCCTCCACCGCCACAGGTAAGATTTAATTTTTTTTACTCTCACTTGTCTTGTCCTCACTTTCCTATTCTTTTGACGTGTGCGTCTCTATATAGCTGAGGTGATTTTTGGATGTCCCCTTATAGATATTGGGGAATTGTGGTGGGGCTCTGAAAGAGAACAGATTCAATTTTGATTTTATTTCATGCTACATGGCCCAATAGCACCTTTGCCGCATAAGTCCAATACTTGAATGCTCTTCCGCTTTTGAATTGTCGTTACGCTATGCTTATATCATACGGTGCAATCGTAGTCATGTGTCCTTTGTTGCATTGAATGATTGAATCGCGACGCGAATACTGATCAATGGAAACTGTTGAATAGCCTTCACAGCAATTCACCAGAGAGGGATTAAAAAAAATTCTTCGAAGCTTGTGTGGCTGGTGAGAAGTTAGCAAATGCCGTAAAATTGCAATTTTCTTACAAAAATTTCTCTAATTACACGAGCCGTATATCGTCGTGTGGGGTGTCATTAGAAAGGTAATCACATGTACTATTGATCCGAATAGGGTCTTATTGGGTTTAAAATTCATCCAAACCACATAAAACCCTATTTGGCCCAAAAGCACATTAAATTACCTCTCAAATGACACGACCATGCACGTTTTGTGTACCTCGGGAAATTTCTGTAAGAACAGTGTAAGTCTTCGGTTGAAAACTTTAACTGCACATATTTCAGTGTGGATGAATTTTCAACCCAATAAGACCTTATTCGGCTCAATAGTACATGTGATTACCTTTCTAATGACACCCCACACGACCCTGTACGGAGAAATTTTTGTAAGAAAATTGCAATTTTTCGGCTTTTGTTCACCTTTCACCAGCCACACAATCTTCGAAATTTTTTTTAAAGTGGTTTTGGCTTTTAGGGTCGAAGTCCTTTCTAGGCACCTAAATAGAAACAATAGAAAATGCGTCCGATTTCGGTAGGCTGTTTTTCAAAAGAATCCCTCAGAGTGGTAGTAGACGCGAATAATCTGTAGCCTGAAGTTTCAAAGAATAAATAAAATTTCCTAGTGGATATTTCAAATCTTTTTATTGAGGCACGATTTTAAGGATTTCGGATTCTCATTCAATAAATACCGCTCCAAACAACGTTCACATAAATTGCTGCATTCATATGTTTCCTATGACATCTGCCAACTCTATTCCTCCCACATAACACCGGTTTTGTTATCTCCACTAATTGAATTATTTTGAATTTTTAGCATCATAATGGCATTCTTCTTGGCTACAAAATTCAAGTATGTTACATGAATGATGTGATGACATCGGTGTGCTGGTTTAGCACCCATGCAATTATTTTCAAATACCAAATTAATTACAGGTAAAGGCCGGAAATACCAGTAAAGTCTTGGCTCAAATGACACTCAATGCAACCACAATGTCGGTAATGTTAAATAATTTAACTACTGGTGCGGTGTATAACGTTAGAGTGGTAGCATATACTCGTGTTGGGGCTGGTCCGTATTCGTTGCCGGTATGTAATTTTTCTTATAGATTTATTTTTGGAAGAAACCTAAATTGAAACCGCAATCGGCTAGTAATCTGCGATCAATAACTATGAGAAAAATAGAGGATGAACTTTATTGTCTTTGATACAGCGACTATTTTTGGGAAAATGATTTCCCATATTTTTGTAAATTTTTGCATATTTTCTCAAATTTTCCTATATTTTCCAAATTTCTAAAAAAAATTTTTTTTAATATTTAACATTTATATGGAAAAAACAGTCCATGCCTTTATATCAAAGTGTTGGGTATACACAAAAGACAATAATACAGGGCGGCATGTGAAGTTTCTTGCGAAAAGAGTGAATAAGTGAGCGATTTTTCCGAAAATAGTTGGTAAATTCACTATTATTTTGAATTAAAAAAGTAACTGAAAAACGAGTGACTGTAGTGTAAAAACAGTAATATCACTCACACCTATCAGACACCCTACGGTCTCGAGTCAAAATCTACACATTTAGTGCATAAAAAACCGTTTACCACTCGGTTTCATTTATTATTGGTCACTGGCTTCAAACCTCTAAAGAAACTGTCTGATTTCAATCTTTTTCATTTTTATATCATACAATGAATTAGTAGATTACTCTACCAGGGATTACTGTATTCGAGGGCTTCAGCCTGAGGGGAAGGCCACATTACCTCCCTAGTAAAATAAATGTTATTGTTAATTTTTTAAGGAATGAATTAAAATTTGTATATCAGGTAGAAGTTTGGTCAGTGGTTCAGGTCAACTTTAAAAATCTTATGTATTTTAAAAATAACCTGGTACCCTATATTCAACCACCAGCGACACATCACCAACGATCAATGACTTATTACATTTGGCTTTATGAAACCAGGCAGGAACAGCTCATTTTGCTGATGTCAGCTGGACCTATCCATACATTATGAAAATGAATTCGAATGAGCACTGACGTCAGTTCTTAATTTTATTCTATTTTACTAGGAAATGTTTTACCTGCGATCTAAATTTAACTGTATTCACGTTCAAATGCTGATTAAAAAAAATTATTTTACTAAATCAAGCGCTCCTGCCTGGTTTTACTATGCCGTGCATATAATGTTAGCATTTTGATAAAAGCCAATAAAGTCTAAGGATAAGGATACGCTTAGTAAAAATCGAAATAACGAAAACCTGTTCATCCGAAAAAATCCAGTTTTCTTGTGTATATCGCTACTAAAACTGCACTAGTGAATTGTATGAACCAATGTTTTGAATTTCAAGTAGATTTTGCGCCGCAGGCGAAATTTTTGATCCTAAAGTTACTGATTGATACTGATTTTGTAACTTCAGTATTAAATGTAATGAAAATTTTCCTTAAGTTATCCGTTTTCGTCTGAAATAGTTAGAAATAGTGAGAAAAGTGAGGAAATGCGAAAAAAAGTAACTCACTATCACTCCTCTCAAAAATAGTCTGAAAAGTGAGAATAGTGAGGAGATATGCCGCCCTGCAATAATGAAGTCAAACACTAAAAATAATTGATATAACTGAGTGTGAATAACACAAGATACACTCGCCGTTTCTGAAAAGTTATTATTTTTGTGTTCCACCCAACCTGAAAGCCAAAAGATGGTATATTATCGATCCCGATTTCAGTAACAAAACTTAAACTTTCTCACATTTTGGATCGCAATTATTAATTGGACAGCGATGACGTGAAACATTTTTTGTTTATCGAAAAGCAACGTAATAATTGGCAGATTTCGATAAAGCTCTTTCCAATACTCTTTTTTCTGGTCTGCCCGATACATTGATGCATACTTCCATTAGTCAATTGTTAAGCATTTTAAGTACAACGAAGGAAAAAAAAATACATTTAAGGTTTCGCTGGCAATGGATCCAACCCACCTTATAACACCACCGCGTGCACATCCAAGTGGTTCGGCAAGTGGAATGGATGAACACCATCGACACCAGTCTCTCGTTCACGAGCCATGGTTCATGATTTTGATTGCAATAATGCTCTTAGTGGTGCTTTTCTCAACAGCTGCTGTAATGCTTTTTTTCCGACGACGAAATCAAATTACTAAACAAATCGGCCACCTCAGTGGTAATTTAATTTTTTTCCTTTTTTGCTTTCGTTAATGCTTTGTTGTACTTTGATTGAGTGAACTTTTTTCCAACAATTTTTTTTTCTTTCGTTCTTCCCATTTTGAAGATGCTGTTGTAAATGCAAATGAAATAACTGCTTTAAATATAAATGGAAAAGAAAGTTTATGGATCGATAGGGGATGGCATGCTGCTGATACGGATAAAGATTCTGGTTTGAGTGAAGCGAAATTATTGGGAAGTTCAAATGTTCAAGCCAATTATACGGATGGTGGAACTGATTATGCAGAAGTCGATACAAGAAACTTGAGTTCGTTTTATAATTGTCGTAAAGTAAGTTTTGCGCTTGAATGGCGGTGGAAAATTTATGTCAGTTGGAACTTTTATAACAAAAATTTCATTGGTGTTCCAGTCACCGGATAATCCAACGCCTTATGCTACCACGATGTTGATTGGCATTAACGGGAATGAGAATGGCTCGAAATCGAGTACAGGACATGAACCAGCCGCGTCTGGAACAACGACACCTATATCCGAATCAACACAGCCATACAGCGCTCAAATGAAACAGACAAAACAAATGGCCTATCCACAATATCCACCAGGTGAATTTGAACATCACAAATTTATGCCTTAGGGTGCAGGATAACACATTTTCATTGATACGTTTCAGTACCAACGAATTGGGCAGAATTCTTACCGCCACCACCTGGTCATCCACCACCGATTCCACATAGCAATTGCAATCAGAGCCTCGGTATTTGCTTTAAAACTGCCAATCCTTTACCATTGAGTGGAAATCCACAACAGAAAGGGTCATCGGTCATTCCAAATCATCAAAAGTAAAAGCGACCTACTGCTTGTAGCTTACGATTGAATTCTAAACTTTGTCTATAAATCAACTTTTAGCATGATGGCACCTTCAGAGCATTCAGCGCACAGCGCTGGATCATCTTGCGGTAGCTTTGGTGGCTACTCACCGTGGGGCCCAGCACCGCAACAATTCATTTCATTAGAGAATTTCTATAACAATCCAGTGCAATACGCTCCGAATCAAATTCAATCGCATCGATGTCAAAAAACCCCTAGTCCTAGTCAACATCAACAACCCACCGAAATGTTAGCATACTTTCCACCTGGACAGCAACGGATTAACGTTCACTATCCAACTAGTCATTCGCATTCAGACTATCAGCCATTCAATGGTCATCATAATTTGAAATGCACTAGCGTAAGGTAAATGGAAATTTGAATTATTGAAATTCGTAATTTTGCGGAGTTTAACCTTTAATTCTACATTGTATGCAATACCGATGCGTACAATTCGTTAAAAACCAATTTAGAGAGAATCCGAAAGATCTAAAATTCGAAAAATCTTTTTTGACTCTATCCTAACCATACACGAGTACACTTGTGTATGCTTTCATTATGCCAACATTTGCATTGCCCGTTCGTAATTATACATTGTTTTTGCAGGAGCTGCGATGCACTCATATCACCACAGCAATCAATTATTCATCCCGAATGGTTTGAACTGCACAACAACTACAAACAGAATCAACTGTACACATGCTCTTCAGACTGTTCAAACAATTCGATAAAATCGTGCACAAAGCATTCTCGTCATCATCAGCACAACAACGACAAATCGAAGACCACCAATGACCGATGCCATCAGGAGGATATTTACGAAAATGACGAGGACAGTGAGCGACAACAAATCATGACATTTAATTCCGACCAAGATCAGCGCAGTGAATGTTGCAGTTCAAGGGATGGTGACGGAGACACTTGCTGTTCGTGCAGTGAAGGCTCGTTCTTATATACAGAGCCAAGTGATCCGGCAGTGCAAATACAACCGTTGAAATTGGTGCAGGAAATGAACAATTACGAGTGAATTGATCTATAGTTTTGTAGACGCACACAAAAAATTGTCGACGTTCGGGTAAACCTTTCGACATGACAAATACGTAACTTTTTTTAGAAACGGCTAGTCATCTGTTATCGATAGCAACGACAAAAAAGCGATGACCTCCGGTTAATATTAGAATGTTAGAACGAATGAAAATTAATTTTCATCAAACATTAGAGGATGGCGATATGCCTGCCGTTTCTAAAATGATAATAGATTTTATAAGTAATTTTACCGACAATTTTTAGATTGATTTTTCAATTTTGTATTCAGAGCATACATTGTTACTTGTAACTGTTCGAGGTTGTTGCTCTTTGATTTGCATATTAATCCAGACACGAGGGAAAACCGAAGACAGTTAGACATTGATGACGTAATGGAACTAATTCTTCCTGAAAGTGAAGAACTGTGTCCAGAGTGTTCAGTTTCGTGTACTTTAAAACTGCAGTTTCGTTATATAGATCAATCTATAGAATATAAAGCAAACATGGACTGCACTGTACGATATGCTGCAGTTCTTCAGAAAATCGATTGCAGACCACAGTTTCTAAAAAAAATACTGGGAACCGAGGCCAACAAACCTTTTATATGTATACACAATCAATATGGAATCAATCACATTTTTCAAACCATCACACAAAATGTAGACTAAGTCGTTTTTTGCGGAAAAGCTTTACACCAACTAGAGAAAATGGTCAAATATATCGATAAAAAAATAAAGAAAATTGTGAATCTCTGAATAAAATATCGAAAGCAGTCACAATAAACTGAACTGTTTGCAATAATTTAATTGAAAGACTGATATCATGCATACATTTTTATAAGCGACATTTTGATAGTTAAAACAAAAACATCTCAACCTTTCATTAACGGATAATTTTCTGATATCGACAGACAGTGAAAAAATGAAGCGAATATCCTCCGGTTAATATGGTCTTATAAGCTGAAAATGAAGTAAAGTTAATGTCAACCAAATTTGTGTCTGGGTTTGCTTCAGTTTGTTTACTCTATTTATGGAAATACGCTGCTTGTCTTATAGGTCTTTATGAGGGTTCATAGTCACAGGGACGCGCGGAATAATGGCAAAACTGTATAAGGACGCATAAGCAGTGTGATTGTGTGACTGGACCAGCTGATAATCAATCTGAAGCAAACTTGGACACAAATTTGGTTGACATTGACTGTAAAACATTTTGTAGCAAACACTAGGCTTATGTTAAAGAAAAAAAGTGGCAGAATTAATGATTATATCGCACAATACGCTTGCCGTTTTTGAAAGGTCAATAAAAAACGGACGAAAAACGAAAAAAAAAAATGGAAAACCGAAACAATAAAATAATTTTCAAAACTTTTGATAAGAAATTAAAAACCAATAAACGTAAACGTAAATTAGAGTTGAAGAGAGTTGTTGTTGCTTCGAACAAAAATGTTAGTAAAACTTTGGTAGACCGCAGACTAATTTGATTAAATTGCCATTTGAAGCGCGTTGAAGTATTTAAGTTCGACCTGTCCCAACAAAAATATAAACGTTTCCGAACAAATCCTGTATAAGTTTCTGTTCCTCAATTTTGTTATTAAAATTACAAAAAAGAAACTTTCCATTGCAATGGTCTTGATTGCATTTTTGTCTTGTGTAGTGTGTATACTAGGGTGTAGCGGTTTGACAAAACGTTTTTGTTATTTAAGGCTCAGAAATCCACTACAAACTATTATTTGGTGCTGCCGCCAGTCACGATCTCAAAAACTATTTTTGAGACTTCATCGTTTTTGATGAATAAGCTCTGAAGTATAGAGAATCGATTGCTATGTGGATTGTGGACCCAACTTTTAATATACACTGAAAAGATCGTGCAAATACCTACAACGACGATATTTTCAAAACCGATCTGAATGGATTTCTGGATGAGCCTTAAAAAAACTGAAATATTTTGTAAGACCGCTACACCGTAGTATGAACCTTCATGAAGTTTCAAATATTTCTTCTCCATGTCTTCTATCTTTAGGCGCTCGTCTAAAATAGATTTAATTTGTGTCACATCATCTTGTTCGATATTCAACTAAAATTTTCCAACGAACTTTCTGTTAAAAAAAAATGTGTGATCACTTCCAGGTCGAATTTAACTAATGTAGCGAAGTGTGTTGGGAAAGTTGGAAAATGGAAATTCCTAAAATATTTCACGGTCGAATCTTAGTTACGCTATTGCCATAATACTACTCACACTTATAAATACAATAAGCAATTTTAACAATTAGAAATTATTACATACGAGATATTAGAACAGTCGTGTGACCTATTTTAAAGTAGACTTAAAAACTTTTCCCATTGATTTTGTAAACGAAAAGTGTATAATCTAGAAACTTCTTAAGTGTAAAAAAAAACAAACAAATCATAAAATAACGTAGCATCATTACATAACACACAAAATGGCATAACAAAATAAAAAATGTTTATCGAAATATCACTATACTATAATTAAAAGAAAACAAAACTAACTTAGTTGCGGCGTGTAGTCAAATAAAAATAAAACTTTTTGAGAGAAAAGCCCATTTCATTTTAGGTTTAAAATAGTAGGTAAATCAAATAAACTGATAAGATCACTGAAGAAAAAAACGTTTTAGCGTTAAGATAGTGTTGTGTAAATAAAGACTTTGCATCTGTGATACTCTATGTGATAGGTCATGTGAAAATGCAATTTTGTCCGACTTGTTATTAAACAATATTGTTTTTCATTATGATTACGCGTTATTGGGGCACTAGAGATGAGCGGGTCAGTGGATTTTTGTATCTGAAACCCATTCAAACACATAAGATATAACTGCTATGAATAAAAAAAAAACTGCCCTGACAAGAAACAGGGCATATTTTCAGGATTTTCTTTAGAAATTCTAGAAATGTTTAAAAGTCAAGACAAGACCTTAGAATTTTGCGGAATTTTTTAAGAAATATTTCTACGAACTACGGTTACTACATCGTTCGTAAATTGTTTTTTCTACTTTTACAATATACAGCCTGTAAATCTTTTTCATATGCAGAATGAGCACCATCTGAATATCACCAGCTGGATCTGCTAACACACACTTATTGTATGATAAACAATCAAAACACATTCTTAACAATGTGTTTACTTCATTCATACGTGTTATGTGCGCGTAGATGACGTTAACGTAGAAATGCACTGTGTGTAGGTTGTCTTTGAATTGTATACAATACAAAGTGTTTTTGTTTGTACACCAGCTGGTGATATTCAGCTGGTGCTCGTTCTACATATGAGAAACATTTAGCAATTGTAGCCCAGAATTTTTTTTAGAAATGTTAGAATCTGTAAAAATTTATGGAATTTCCGAGAAATTTTTGCACAAAATTCTGCACTTTCTAAAAATTTATTTAAATTCTAAAATTTGCAAAAACATTAGAAACTTGTAGAAAATTCTAGAAATTGTGGATAATTATAGAAAATTTTAGGAAACGTTTTCTAGAAAAAAAAACCCTGCAAGAGGGCATTCAAAAAGCATACAGACGGGAAATTGCTCATTTCAGATGCAAAAATGTACGGATAAAATTGTGAAAATGTATGATGCATGATGCGTACAATTTTGTCATACACCAATTCCTCCCTGTAAAATCAGACGTAATTTGTGAACGATCTCTATTAAGGATCCTCCAAAGTCCGCCTTCCTATTTATCTTTAATAAAAAGTATTGAAAATGCAAATTAACAAAGATCATCCAATGGAATTCTCAAATAAATATTCAAATTCCCAGTCCACTTCGAACGACTGTATCAAAAAAAAAAATCTGCCAACATGCAAATATTCACAAATTATCTAATTATGAAGATTTTCTCCATAAGACTTCATTATTTATCACGCTTAATACAAACTTCTAGTAATGATTTTCATCTAGAGATTAAGGTTTCATTAGGAACTGCTCTCACTTTTAGAAACTTTAAACTCTCACTCTTAGAAACTTTAAAGTTTTGGTAAACTCAATTAAAAACCAGTCTAATGCAATGGAGTTCGGCAGTAAAAATGTGTTGCCCGAAACATCTCTGAATCTCATCTCTGTGGGTCCTTTTATTTCGAAGAAGTGTTTTGAGAAATTGAGTTAATAAGAGGACATGAAATTTGTTTAACTAAGTTGTGCCCTGATTTTGATTCGCTTTTGTTTGGAACGTTTTTCCTGAGTTTTTTTTTGTTTAAATTTTTATCATTTCATTGGAGAGATACGTTACAAAAATAAGACAAACTCTCATCCAGACGAAAAGTACTTAACAAAAACGCAGGACTTATTCGATAAAAATATAAAACTGTAGATGATAGTAATACAAACGGACAAAATATGCTCTAAAGCTCCTAATTTATGTATAGAATAATGGTTAAAAAAAGAGAAGAAAACAACAAAATACAGTGAATAAATGTAATAATAAAATTTTTTGTAACAATTCCAGCGTAAAAAACATTGCCGTGTAATAACTATTATAAAATATGAGTTAAGAACTCAATGAATTTAATTGCAATCATAAAAGTAGTCAGATCGAAATTTTGATAAGAACTTTTTTAATTCACTAAACCATCAACTTGTATGTCCATGATTTTGTTTTTGTAAAATGAAAATATTATTGGGCTGATTAGTCGCTCTAAAATATGTAATATTGCAATATGTATGAACGTACTGAGTAAGGGAAATTTATTAATTTGTGTAATAAGACGTTACAAGTGATGATCAAATAATTGATTGATTGATTAGCTAATGCGCTATTAATTAATAATGATACAATAAAATGTGTAAATAAAAACAATGTTTTTTATTCTTATATTTGTGCTTCCCCTACAAAGTCAGCGTGTAGTCGGATCAATTTTATTTCGTTGTTTGCTGAAACTCAATAAAGACAATCGACAGGTTTTTAAGGCACTTGAAAATGTGTGAATCTTCCAGGTCTTATGATTGTGAATTTTACTTACCGACTTACCGAAAAACTTTTTTGCTATTTCTCAGCAAATTTCGGTAATTTCAGTAAATAACATTCCCAATAATATGCCCAGATCTCGAACAAAAATTCGAAGTATAGGTGATATTCACTCAGGCCAAGGGATTTGATCCGCTTATCCTATCCTATATAGACGAGATTCAGTTATTCAGTGATGATTGGACGCATTTAACATTGGAAACATTACAGCCCGTTTACTACAGAACATCGCAAATGTTGTGTGACGATGATTGTGCGGATTATGGAAGTATAGATGAGTAAATTTTCGCAACGTCAATATGTTATCTAATAGCGGTCAAGCGTTTTGTATTCTGTATTTTTCATGTGATTTTATAAATAGTTTTTGGACATTGGACAATACATGGGAAAACATGCCTCAGGATGCAAGTCCGTGTATGAGAGTGTATGAACTCATTATTAAGAGTGACTCACATAGAAGTTATGTGTTCTGCTGAATAAACCCGATGCGCAAATTACCATTTTCGCGAATCCATAAGATACGGCATATAGCTTTCATGTCATTAAAGTGCAGCTCGAGTACGTGACCGTATGCTGTTCCGATAATGTTAATTTAAAATATAAAATTAATCGGGAAGCGACTTTGCGAAGGAGCTTGAAACACATTACATCGGGCTCTAATCAGTTCGGAGAAGTAATTTTTGTCCTTTCGACAATTATCTAACGCGTTTATTTTTAGGAATTTAATTTCTAAAAATTCCATAAAGTTCTTACAAAATTTTTATTTCAAACAATCAGAAATTTAGAAATTTTAGGAAATTTTTAAAAAATTTGTAGGAATTTTGTGGAATTAAATTCCTACAAATAGGTACTGCCTTAGTAACGCTAGGAGATTGAGAACTATGATCTCATAGTAACCTCAAGTGCATCGACAACCCAATTATTCTTAAAAACACACTACCACAATATCACTAAAAAAAACCTTGGTGTCTACTGAAGCGATTTTAGCGAACTGTTACCAATTGAAAATTTGTTGAAATTAAATTGTAAGCTAGTTCGAGGAAACAATAAAACAATTCGCATTCTTACACTGACTGGCATGATGTTCTAACAATAAAATGAAATCAATTATGAGCATTCAGACAAATGAAGGTAGTTTCACTCAAATGCACAGTCAGCTCGTGCATTGTGGCTGATCGTATTTATGATATTTGCATATTAATTACTGTCGGTGGAAATTATACGACTAACGGATTTAAATGCTTACCAGCACTTTATATATACAAGCTCAATCATGAAATTATATTTTCAATTTTTGTTCATTTGTTGCAGTTTTGCTATAATTGCTAATGAATCGTCTTTTTGTGTTCGGTTCATGAATGTTTAACTACGTTTATATTAAATAAATACGAGTTTATGTTAGTCATTTTTAATCCAATTAAAAAATCATTTTTAACGTCGATTGTCTTCGTCAATATCACGTTTCGCGTTCATATCAAATATCAAGTTGTTAAAATGCAAATAATAAACTCTTTTTTCGGCAGTACAACAGAATCGGAAGGAAACTTTTCATTATTACATTTAAAAGTGATTACGAATTATATTTAAATATTTTCGCTACATGTAAAATAATTTCCATGGCACATGTAACGATAAGCATACTTTACTCACAGCACCCAACGTAAATGATCCTTTACTTGATAACACTTGCAGAAATACATCTTATAAAAAATTCATTAGCCGTTGTTTTTTCCCAAACTCGACAAAATGTTCCAACGCAAGGCTGTATACGTTGGGTAGGTCACGCAGATGCAGATACGCGGGTTACACACCACGTTTCATACAAAGAATTCACCACGCCATACAAATTCAATTTTGGTGAATTTGTTTGTATGGAGAAGGTGTGTTCCTGCGTATCTAATAAAATGGCGATCTGCGTGACCTCCCCAAAGTATACAGCCTTGGTTCCAACGAGGGTGTATTCCACTATTTCATGTCAAATAAATAATTTGTGTCTAAGAATGAAAAGTCATATTATCGTGTGTTTATTGACCATTTTTCGTCTCGGAACAACCAACTTCACATGGTAATTCGAAGTTTTAACTTTAATTTTAGTCTTTTAGAAACGACAAGTGAATTTTGATAGAATCTGTTACTTCTCTTATTCAAAGCACAGTGAAAAGCACACAAAATCTATTACTTCATTTGTTTGAACAAACATTTCACTATACAAGATCTCTTCAACCACAGACTATTTTTGTCATTGCTGTCGATAACAGATGAGTATGCATTTAAGAAAAATTCATCGAAATTACGCTGTTTGTTAGTACTATTGCAGGTTTGAGATTTAATCCGTGAATTGTAGTTGAAATCAATTTAATGGAAGACAATAGTTTTAGTTGCTTTAACGTAATGGGATATCGAATCGCATACGATATAATAGATAGATAACAGAAAAACACAAGCATAAATATTGATTGCCGCAGAACAATGATTGATTTGAAAACTTTGAAATATGCTATTGTTTGTCATCATGGCATTTTAATTGAATAATTAGAGTTTATGGACAACAAAAAATTAGCGAGATTTTTTTTACTAATTATAGAAACATATGCCAATGTGTCTTTAATCAGATTTATAGCTTTTCAACTTACAGTGAAAAATTAGAATAGAAGTAAGTGTTTACAGCCAAGGACAGTCAAAAAAGTGTATTTTTATGATTTTCGTGTTTATCGATTTCAGCTGTTTTAACAATACAAATTACAATGGCAAAACAGCTGAAATCGATGAAACACGTATAGAATAAAAATGCACTTTTTTGACTGTCCCAGGCTGTATTATGAATTCTAAATATTTCCTGATATACAGCTCCATATGGAGTAACTTCACAACCAATAAACGACTATGAAATTCTTGAATAAATTCACAAGTCTTTTATGGTAAGACCAGTAGAACAGTGCAGTTACCCTTGCGATTAAACCTCTAAAAGCTTTTCATCATAAAATTGTAGCAAGATCAACACTACTGACATGTGCCGATTTCGAAATACTCTCTAGCATTAACTATTATTAACTAATGAAACAAAACTAGTTGATCAGACAGCAATATGTGTCATAAAATATTGTATACAACCAACATATCACTACAATTTTTCTATTTCTCGAAGTCAAATAAATAACTCAAACTCAACATAAGCATACCAACATGGAATGAACTTATTTGCAGATTTTTTTAAGGTAATACTACTCTATCACTATAGGTCATAATTTGGCATTGTCTGCCCCAATTTGAGCATTATGTGAATCTGTTACATAAGCATAAACATTGCGCAACCATACATTACAAACAGTGCAGTCGAATTTTCAATTTATTAATGTTTCACAGGATGACCTAACATTTTATTTCTCTGCCTCTTTGTATGTTTAATCTCGTTGACTCACTGTTGCGGACGAGAGTATTTTTGCGAAGTCAACCTTGCAAAATCACTAATCATTAGAACCTGCTATTATTTCATTAAATGGAAACATTTTCATCTAACTTTTCATCACACATTTGATTCTAACAAAAAGTTATAGAGCGAAATTTGAAAAATTATGATTAGATATTTAGATCACCCATTTATTGTATCCATACCATTGTTGAGCTAATACAGCATGTAATATATGCGACAAAAAACTCTTTGAGTCTATTGTGTATTCATTCAGACACAAATTGTACGGTTGTAACTACAATCACTGAAATAGTTTCGGTGAGTTATTTCCATTCATATTCTATCATAGTTTATAGTATATAATACCTATCACTTGTATAAAGTAAATTGCAAGTGAGAAACGTTTTCGTAAATTATTATCGTTTTGTTATCAGAGAAGCCTACAGGTGGTGGGCATGTTTCGTGAATTGCTTGTATCAATTTTATTAATTAAGTTCGGATTCTCGGCAACATTCAACACCGAACGCGTTGAAGGTATGTTGTTATTAACGGAACGATTTATTAAATTTCGGGTGACAAATTTGAATCATTGTGCGTTGTAGTTTCAGTTTAAATTATTTTGAAATGAAATGATTAGGTGATGTGATAATAAGTGCTTTGTATATCTATTAGATCAAGTAGTAATTTCATCGTAAGTGTGTCATTTATCCAAAATGTGTTTGGGTTACAGCAGATGTTTTAAAGATTCTACAGATAAATGAAACTTCTAAAATTTAACTAATGAAATTGTTCATTCTCGGATATCTGTACTTGACTGACCAAGATTAAATTATTATCGTTTGCCAATTCAGTATCTCTAAAAGAATTTGTTTTTGTGTACGCATGTAAACATTTAAACATTGCGTAATCTGACTCTCTTTAGAATGAGAAAAGATGAGAAATTTTTATGAAATAAAATTTCCAATACGGCAAGCATATCATCAGTTTTACTATCAGATCTATTACTTCATTTGACTCAAGTATTTTCAAGAGATAAATTTCAAATCTTTGACTTCATATTTTTGAACATAAGGCAATATTAGTCAAAAATTGTAGTTTATTCTTGTTATGATCAAGGAGAAAGGAAGAAATCTTTCACTTCAGCAATGACCAGTTGATTTCAAATCTTGTACTTCATTTTTTAAAAGATGCATTTTCTATATAAAGGTCCATATTACCCAGAACTTGTCATTATTTTTTTCGTCGTTATCGATAACAGATGAAACGCTCTATATCTGTTATTAATTATTTGTCGTTTTCTGTAAGAATCATTTATTTGTAAATTTCTGATGCATTATTAAGCTCTACACAGCATTAAAATAAAATGAATAGCTCATCGGTTATGCTGCATGTAAACTAAAACGAAATTATAGAATGGGAATAATTTATCTGCTATGTTTGGTATAAGTGTATTTTATGTTTATTTAATTTATGTATATTTAACCGAAGATGGATCCGAAAAAAAATAGGAAATTGTTTGTCTTTTGTGTAAGTAATTGTTAACTTCATAAAGCCTCAGCATTTCGTTATTCTGCTTCATCTGAATTCTAAATTAATTTAACGAGACTAAGTCTAATTTTCGTTGAACACCAGATATTTATTAGTAGTGATCGGACTGTTTTCAATTTCTAATCAGATGCTTCATACTGGCGAAAACACGCTGAGACACATCTCAAAAAAGTATTGGCTCAAATTAACACCGAAACAACTGGTAATGGTATAAGATCTTGCGCGAAAAATGTCATAATTTTTATTGGAGATGGCATGGGTCTATCTACGGTTACGGCAGCCAGAATTTTTAAGGGACAACAGAAAGGAACATCTGGTGAAGAGGAAACTCTAACGTTTGAGGAGTTTCCACACACTGGTTTGTCGAAAGTAAGTGATCGCTCTCATTCTTACATTTACAAAATTGTCGATTCGAAATCTAGTCGGATTGGATCGATTCTTTGAAGAAACTATATCAAATTCATTTGCTCGTAGAAAAAGTGTGCTTAAGTTCTAATTAGAATCGCTTTTGTTGTCAGCGATGCGTGAATACCAAGAGATACAGAGATTTCAAAATGAAATATTTTAATTGTTGTGACTGTTTTCCTGAATTAAATTATAATTTTTTGCTTGACCTAAATGTTACTGTTATATCAAACAAAAATTTTCTCGTTATAGACCTACAACGTTAACAAACAAGTACCGGACTCTGCAGGGTAGGTATAAAAGAAACTTGCCAAGTGGAAAAAATATGAAAAAATTTCTGAACTTTGATATTGCTTTTATAGTACTGCCACGGCACTGTTCACTGGTGTTAAAACCAATTACTATGTTCTCGGTCTGGATGCTGTTCAAAGTATGAAACAAGAAGTAGATTTCAATGCTAGACTTCCATCGATCATGGACTGGGCCCTTGCCGTAAATAAACGGACTGGATTCGTTACAACAACTCGTGTTACACATGCAACACCAGCGGCTCTTTACTCGCACTCAGTTCATCGTGACTGGGAATGCGATTCAAAGGTTCCGGCAAATATGAGTGCTAGACAAGACATTGCAAGACAGTTGATTGAAAATGATCCAGGGCGTCGAATAAATGTTATAATGGCTGGTGGCCGGAAGGTCATGGGTCTCAAAGAAACTGCACAAGTGACCGATCAGCCAAAATTCAATGGTAGCACTGAGACACCATGTGAACGGCTCGATGGACGAAATTTGATCGATGAGTGGATGGCACTACATCCGATGCATAAAAGAAAATTTATCTCAAATACGGGCGAATTGTTGTCTTTGAACATTGAAGAAACCGATCACTTATTGGGACTGTTTGCACAAAATCACATGTCCTACAGCAGTGTCAGAGATAAAAGTCCGCTTGGTGAACCATCGTTAGCGCAAATGACGAAAACTGCAATTAGTTTACTGAAGAACAATAATACGAACGGTTTTGTTTTAATGGTAGAAGGGGGACGCATTGATCAGGCACATCACCAAAACCATGCCCGATTGGCACTACAAGAAGTATTTGAGATGGACCATGCTATACAAGTTGCGTTAAACGATACCAGTCGATCGGATACTCTTATTATTGTGACAGCCGATCACTCACATGCCATGTAAATATATTTTGGCTTTCATAAAGTCGATTACTTAATTTAGATATGAATTTATAGGACGCTCAATGGGTATGCAGCCCGCGGTAACGACATCTTAGGATTTGGTAACAAACCAAAAGTTGAACCATATGAAACTCTAACATACGCAAATGGTCCGGGCTTCTGGCGACATAGACTGAATCAAAGTGTTGAGCAACAAGGCAAAGACGGTACATGGTTACGAGTGAACCTGTTGACGAATGAAGATAGAACAAATCCTCTATATCAACATCAGGCGATGTTTCCATTAGACGACGAAACTCACGGCGGCGAAGACGTTGGAGTGTACGCTATAGGGCCTGGCGCTGAGCTTCTTCGAGGAACATTTGAACAGAATTACATTGCTTATGTGATGAGCTATGCGGGTTGTATGGGACCCGTCCGAGAATTAAACGTAGCGTGTAACGGTAGTGGATCATATAATTCAGCCATAAGTCTATTTTCTATCGTTATGCTGTTAATATTCCATCTAATTATAAGTAAATTGTAATGAAATATGCAAATGAAACTAGGCGTAAATTGAGATGAAATTAAATTATTTTCACCACTAGTCCATCGTGTTTCATTTTTACTCAGACGAGGTACACCCATTTCCTTAATATCGAAAACAAGTAATCTACAAGTTCACATTTCACATCATAATCTTTACAATTTTAAGCTAAAATAGCACATCTCTTACTTTCATCCTAGCAGTTCATTAACAGCCATCCGTAAAAGGTCAATCTTTGTTAACTGTAAATTTCTACTTCCTTGTTATGGTTATGTACATTCCTCTACCTTGCCTATATTTTATTGAATGTCTTTGGGTTCGTATGTTCATACGATTTATGCTGTTGAATCGCCTAAGAAACTTATGATAAGATTCAGTGAATAGAGCGATAACGAAAAGTTGATGGGTACGTTAAATTCAAGGTTGGATTCTCTAATGAAATGTTTACGGTAAGGCTAAAATTGGGAAACGTTAGAGGTGTTAGTGAAAATTAAAATGATTTTGACGATGTATTAATTCACTTCACAGGTGTCTAATGAACATCGTAATCTTACGGATTTTTTTCAAATAAAATGTAACAGGGAAGGATTATTTATCTTAAGTCTTCGCCTTGTAATCGTTACGCTTTTACTATCAGTAATTTTTATCAATACAACGTTACAGATCAAAATCAATTGAAATTGCCAGTTAACTGAACCATATCGAAACAGACGGGGCATACATTTTATAACGTGAAACTAATCTAATCAGCAGTCAGTGATAAATCCGCAAAAAAAAACTTAGTTGTGGGTTGAGTTGTGCTTAGCAATCGAAACCATTACGTGCATTTTGTAACCAAGAGTGTACAATTACAAGAAAATGGTAAACGTTCGACCGCTTCATCCCAGTCTACAGAAGAAAGCCATCGACGAGCTGAATGAGGATCCAGACAGAATTCAAAAAGATTTAGACGCGTTCAGGGAGTGGATAAAAAAGTCGGCACACATTAAATCACGCAATGACGATCAGTTCCTGGTTAACTTCTTACGTGGATGCAAATTCAGTTTGGAGAGGGCGAAAGAAAAGTTTGATTTGCATCACACTATGAAGACTCATGTGCCTGAATTGACGAAAAATAGAGATCCGCTAAATCAAAAGGTTTTGGATGTTATAAAGCTAGGTGTTGGAATTCCGCTCCCAAATCTCGAATCTCCCGATGGCCCCAGATACTTTCTCATTCGACCCGGATGTTATGATCCAGATTTGTATACTGCCGAGGATATAATGAAAGTGGCAACAATGGTAGCTGACTTCATGTTGTGCACAGATGACAATTACGTTGTGTCGGGACAAATTGGAATCTTAGACTTCACTGGCATTCGGTTGGCTCACTTAGTGAAATTTACTCCAACGTTCATCAAGAAAATGACAATGTTGCAGCAAGACGCAGCTCCTATTCGTCAAAAAGCATCGCATTTTGTGAACATGCCATCGTTTGCACTGACTGTTTTCAATCTTTTCCAATCATTCGCCAATGAGAAAAATAAACGTCGGGTACGTTTGAAATTGACTTTTGTGTAAATGTGACTTTTGTGACTTATATTTTGTTTAACAGATTTTTGTTCATGGATCCGATATGGATGCCCTGTATAAAGAGGTGCCTCGCAAGCTACTACCGAAAGAGTATGGAGGCGAAGCTGGATCTATTCAGGAAATTATTGATAATTTAGAAAAGACTCTGATTGAAAACAGGGAATTCTTCATCGAAGATGATAATTACGGTGTTGACGAGAAAAGACGAGTTGGAAGGCCAAAGAACTCGGAAAGCCTTTTCGGAGTTGATGGAAGTTTTCGTCAGCTAACTATTGATTAAAGTGGAAAATTTTAGTTTATCGACACGAGGCGTTTTACTTTTCTCGAGTTACAGTAATCTAATCTGAAGAGTGTGCACTGCAGCGAAATATTCTTTGGCATTGATAAACATTATCTTTCATTCTCTGTAGGAGCATTCTCAACCTTGTGTAAGAGGAAAGTGATTTACAGAGAAGCAGTTTGACGACAGGAAGAAAGATGACGATACATGGTCACAAAATCTATTACTTACTTTGTTCTAAATACTTTCAACAGACCAAAGTCTATTATTGGTTTTGTTTAAACATAAGTCTGGCTTTATTCAACTGTATAACGCGCTTGATTTCATCCAACTTGTACACAGTCTATTATTCAACTTTTAACTTCTATCTAACCATTTCAACTAATTAACGAATTACATCAGTCGCAGGTAGCAGAGAAAACTCTCCTCCGGTTAGTTCAAAAATTATTTACTCTCGTTTACTAGTCCATGTCGTTACATTACCATGTATTTTGAAAATTCAAATTTTTTTAAAAATAGAAACACCGAACATTTTCAGTCTGTATCGAATCGTTCTACTAGTCGTAACGTCGCGACGCAATGCATACATTCATTGCAGTTCGGAACAAAAAAGAAGAAATAAAAATATTTTGTAATTTTTTAGACAATCGGAAAATTTGTTGAAAACAGATCACAGCTATAAACAAATATGAAGAAAATTTGTTGATTCAGCTATATTTCTGGTGAAAATTGATCGGAAAATATATATTTTTTTAAATTCGCTTGAAAATCTCTGATATGAAAAAGTGTTCTGAAGAGCAACACTAAGAGTAAAATTATGGTGAATTAGATTTATGTATTTATATACATTTTGTGGTGCTTGTGCTAAGCTACAAATTTATTGAACAATTTTAATTACGTTAAAGTCGAGATGATTCAAGATTTTTCTCCTTTAGCGAAAACAGTGACCGATACACTACGTACACCCGGCAAATGAAATCATAAAATTTATTTAAAAATTAGTTACAAATTCGAAATTTTCAAGTGAACAGACATTCATTCTTAGTGGCATTTTATACGAAGCGTGACCTATTTTTAATTTCATTCAGAATAAGTCATATGAAGGCATCGAAAATGACTACAGATCTCACAGTCAGTTGCATAAAAGTAGCAGTTAATGGACATTTTCGACGTGCTCGCTTATATATAAACCTTGTTGAATAAATATTTAAGTAGAGAGGTGTTGCCACGACTTTATGAGTAATATATGCAGACTTCAAATACAGTACTTGCACCTCATTTTGCAACGAATTAATTAGGTTGACAAAGTCAATGTTCACATGAATCAAATGGTACACTTCCTTCTGTGGCATCCTTGGTAGCATTTGTTGTTATTACACGAAATCATTTGAAATCAAATTTCAAATCACATCTGCATAAAATGCCACGGTGTCCCTCAACAATTTCATTTACTTTTAACAGTTTACATCTTGAGAAGAATCACCATTGACGAACGAACTTTGGACCTACTGCCACGACAACAGAACAAATTTTTGACTTGTTTGTAGATGTTAGTCAATCACTACCGAAATTTCGAAATTTAAATAGCCATGAGTCATTTTACTCCCATCCCATCCGTTTTCGACAGAAACGGAAAAATAGGTACTGAGCTCTATCTACAATTTTCTTGTTGAAACCATGAAGTAACAGATACTAAAGTCTGTTGAACATACTTTCATCAAAAAAGGAATAGATTCGGTTATTATATACAAGTGATGTGATTGTTGCATTTTTGAACGGGCAGAGTTCGTAGTGGGCAAATTTTCAACGATTTTTCGAAACTTAATCGAAACTTTTCACATTTATGTCTTGACACTATTTCCTTTGAACGTTTCACATTTTCCATTAAAATACGATATTTTCCTCGAAATACTTTCACATAGAATGGATACAGTTACACTCAAAAATAATTTCTTTACTGTAATGCGTGCAACCGCAGCATCCGTATTTTAAGTCAATAAATCTTGCACAAAAAAAGGCTTCCCCAAACAAAATATTAAGATGAAATACAACTAGAGAAAGTATAAAATACAACAGAAATTATATTTATAATTAATATACTAGTCTACGAGCTGCTGTTACGTTTTATTCGACGAAACAGTTTACCGAGAGACGATTGTTTTATAATCCCCGCGGACGTGTCGCAAAAATGTAAATTTTGTTTTAAATTTGATTGCCAAAAATTTGTCTTCTCGACCTATTAGTGTGAAACAGCACGATTAGCGTTGCTGTTGATATGGTTCTCATGAAATTTCTTTCAATTTAGTGATTTTGTGGTTGTGTTATTGAATGAAATTGGACATAAAACAATTAAAAGACAATAATTGTAACGTCTCTGACTATGTGAAATAAATTTTAATTAGCCAGTTACAAAAACATTAGCAATTACAATGAGTCCTAGTAAGCGCCCCGTAGGAAATATAAACCGTATACGAGAATTTGAACTCGAAAAGGTAAGATTCGTAACATAAATGGTAATCATGTTCTCTACAATAAGATAATTTTCAATTGACATTCCACCTTTGTTATGGTTTTTCTCCATCGCACTTGAAGTGCTTAAATTTCTCGCAGCTGTCAAGGATAAAAATTTTACATGCGCCACATCACGAAAACCTTTGAACATAGACGGGAAACTGTGTTTTTCATACCTAGGACCTTAGAGTAATTATACCTAGAGAGGAAGTATGTACGACGAAATGTGGTCCCAACATCAGTTTGTATAAGATACACATTTCGTATAATTTTACACCAATACATGTATACGTTCGCTTTTGATAGTTCAATTTGCCCTCTTAATTAAGAGGGCAAACACACATACCAATACAAATTTCGTATTTGATGTTGGGACCACATATTTTACGTAATTTTGTTCGAAATTTCCTCTCTAGGTATAATTACTCTTAGCCTAGGACCAAAACAGTGGGACTAAACAAGTGTGAATTTGTACACCGTTATTCGTACATAAGTGTGTGTTGCCGATGCCTCGCCTTCGACTCGAATAAACACATACGAGCATGTGATCCCATGTGATGTAAATATCTATTTTCTCCGCTCCCAAGTATTCCAGAATATCTGTGACAATTGCTTTCAAAACTCATCTTTGTCATTTCTTCCTTCTCTTTCTATTGCACGGCTTGTTACAATTTAACCTGTTGCAGATGGCTATCTAATTTTAATTAAAAAAAAAAACAAACAAAATAAAAAAAGGGAGTCGAAAAGAGAATTACTTCAGAAATAGAGCCGAAATCATCTGCCATTTGTGACGCAATTTTTTTAATATAAAGAAATAAAGAATTGGTGTTAAAGTTAAATTTTTGCATATCGGAGCCCTGAGCGTCATTCTTTCTGATATCAATACTTTTTCAAGTAAGGGACCTGCGTCACCCTTCCTCTTCCAATATATTTTTGTCTGATAATTAATTTAAACGTCGAAAATCGTCATTTCGAAAATAATTAATTTAAACGTCGAAATTCGTCATTTGGAAAATAATTAATTTAAACGTCGAAATTCGTCATTTGGAAAATAATAAATTTAAACGTCGAAATTCGTCATTTCGAAAATAATAAATTTAAACGTCGAAATTCGTCATTTGGAAAATAATTAATTTAAACGTCGAAATTCGTCATTTGGAAAATAATTAATTTAAACGTCGAAATTCGTCATTTGGAAAATAATTAATTTAAAAGTCGAAATTCGTCATTTGGAAAATAATTAATTTAAACGTCGAAATTCGTCATTTGGAAAATAATTAATTTAAAAGTCGAAATTCGTCATTTGGGAAATAATTAATTTAAACGTCGAAATTCGTCATTTGGAAAATAATTAATTTAAACGTCGAAATTCGTCATTTGGAAAATAATTAATTTAAAAGTCGAAATTCGTCATTTGGAAAATAATTAATTTAAACGTCGAAATTCGTCATTTGGAAAATAATTAATTTAAAAGTCGAAATTCGTCATTTGGGAAATAATTAATTTAAACGTCGAAATTCGTCATTTGGAAAATAATTAATTTAAACGTCGAAATTCGTCATTTGGAAAATAATTAATTTAAAACTCGAAATTCGTCATTTGGAAAATAATTAATTTAAACGTCGAAATTCGTCATTTGGAAAATAATTAATTTAAAAGTCGAAATTCGTCATTTGGAAAATAATTAATTTAAACGTCGAAATTCGTCATTTGGAAAATAAAGTGGAAGCAAAATGAAATGATCGATTCTGAGTGTATACAGATTTGAAAGCCAGTATAGTCTTACATACCGCCCATTTGAACTGTTTACGGTGCATTTGTTAGGTTTTTTATCTATGGTCTTATACAGCAAAAAGCATGTTCAAAACAAATGAAGTAAAAGATTTCTGAAATTTATCTCTGGAAATCTTCGATCAAACGAAGTAATAGTTTGAATAGTAACTGTTTTACTGTGATAGGTTAAATACTCTTGATTAATCGATTGATTCCTGTAATCACAGTTTGCGCATCAGTAAATCTGAAATTAAGAATGACCATCGTCCACTTCTTATAACATAATAATGTTCCACTGAATATTCATATTATATTCATGAGTCCACTGATACCCAACAGGTTATCTTATCAGAGGAGTTCGACATCCTGCAAATAGTTGGTGAAGGATGGTTCGGAAAAATTCTTCTGGTAGAACATAAGGCAACCGATACCGAAATGGTTCTGAAAGCGCTTCCCAAACCATACGTATCATTAAGGGACTTCTACAGAGAATTTCACTATGGGCTTCATCTGGGAGTTCACAAAAATATCGTGACAACTTATGATGTGGCATTTGAAACCGCTGGATTCTATGTTTTCACACAGGAGTATGCTACTCTAGGTATAAAATCTTAATGACCTGTTAAAAGAAATGAGTTAACTGATATTGAATCAGGTGATCTCACTTCAAACGTAATGGACAGCGGTATCGGAGAATTACACACAAAACGAGTAGCCAAACAAATTGCTTCGGCGTTGGATTTCATCCATTCAAAGTAAGAAGAAGAGTGCACTTGTGATTGACAAGAAGTTATTCTATTTTCTTTACAGAGAGTTGGTTCACAGAGACGTAAAGCTAGACAATGTTTTGTGAGTATGCAAAAACGTTGTAAGATATGATCAGAAATCTCATGACTGTTGAACTATAATGATTTGCGTAAGTAGTAAAGGTGATTAACATTTTTATCAATCTGCATTTTCTAGAGTGTTCAGGTCAGACTTTGCCCGTGTCAAATTATGTGATTTCGGAGAGACAAGAAAAGCAAATGCATCAGTACAGCGGAGAAATGAGTGGTTACCCTATAGTCCACCGGAAGTGCTGATCGTTAACACAGACGAAACTTACAAGTAAGCGGTTCGATGTTAATTAAAACATTTGCATCACAGAAATTTTTACAATTTCAGAACGAATCAAATACACGACATATGGCAATTCGGAATCGTTATATTCGTTTGCTTGACGGGGTGCCTGGTATGATATATTTTCAAGTTTGACCTTTTACGGACGGCTGCATCATCTGTTATCGACAACGACGTCAAAAATTAAATATCTAACTCTAGGTAACGTCTGGATTTGACGACTCTCTCCGAATCTGTTGAAAATACTTAGGTCAAGTAACAAACTCGATAACTGATGATAGGCTGGCCGTCTGTTTAAGATTTACAAATCACTAACACTCTACTTTGACCTGTAGCCGTGGCAGAAAGCCGCTATCGATGATCCCAGATATAATAGGTAAAGATGATTTCCTTCTCACAAATGAAGATGAATTATATCCATCTCTTCGACTACAGATACTTGGTGTGGCATGGATCGTCGATTGTGAATCCAATTAAAAAAACGCCCAAACTATTCAAACTAATATCAGCCAAAGCATGTCGAATGTTTCGTAAATACCTGGAACCGAATTCTAGTCGACGTGCTCAAAACTTTGCGGACCTTGCAAAATTTTTAGATGATAAATGGTTATGTAAACGAGCAGAAAAAGACGTAATTGGTATGTGAAGATTCATGTTTCATCCATCTTCGATTTGATCAATTTTTTTCGTGCCATCAGCTTCAGAGCCCGATGAACTGTGTGCTTCGATGTACTCGTTTCACAGTAGCATAGAAGAAAAGAACAAACTTCTGTCGACCCTAGCAGAACATGGTATAGAGACGACGGTCGACCGATCTGCTAAGAAGCAAAGAATTCGTGACTGGATACAGTCGTCTGTCATTACTGAAGAAGAAGAGGTTTTTTACTAACACAAAACACTTTAAGGATTGATTAACTTTGAATCGATTTCAGGAAGCCGATTCAGGTACTACAACGCCCTCATCAACTCACTCTCGTACACCGATAGCTGGACATGTATCGTCAATCCGTGCTACATCTGAACCGATCAAGAAAATAACCTCAAACATCAAAGATGCGTCAAAGAAACACATGGATCCCAGAACGGGAAACATTGAGCAGGGTCCCAGTCGTATGGGATTCGACTCGAATGAAAATATGAATAAAGATTGTAGCCCCGACGATGGTTCGTCCAACAATACTCGCAAAACGACTACTCGCGCAGACAATACCACCAACAACAGCTTTAGAGGTAAAAAGGAGAACACGGAAAATGGTTCCAACAATGTGTTGTCAAGACGAACACACAATGAACCGTCTGGATCCTCGCAAAATCTAATGTATCAACCGAATAACGACAATTTTCCGGTTCACCCCGTCATGGATAGTGGGTATGGTTCTGTGGATAAGTTAAAAATGAACAGAAGCGGACAGATACGCTCGCCGGTACTGACACGCCGATTGTCCAACAAAGTGGTAGCGCATACTGTAAAACAGAATGGAAGTTCGTTCGATTCAGACGATGTTGGGAGTGATGGAAAAGGATCGTCAGGTTTTGTACACATAGTGGGTGTGTCGTCGCCTATGAAAGACACAGCCTACGATTATGTTCGAATGAAAAAGTGAAATTTAAACAATAAAACAGGAATCCGTTGACAGTAAATATATTGTTTTTAGTACTTATAGGTGGTTGGAGATTTACTTTGTCCCTTGTGTGCCGGCCTTGAGGGTAAAAAAATTAAAGAGAAATGTGGGTTGGTGTTTACAAATATATTTTACTAAACATTTCCGGTTAAAATAACTTTTTTTTTCTTAATTGCTAAACACACTAACGCTAACGCTTGAATCGTAATTTTGTTTTTCGTAAATTTTAGCCCATTCTAATTTAGTGTTGGTTTTTTGTATATAATATCACAGACAGTGTGCAGCATTGCAGTAAATAAACAACGAAATTTTGTACCCCATCAAATCCCCATAAAGAACACTGGTTCACAAAAATGAAACATCAAACAGCCATAAAACTAACAGAATTTCCTCGCCAAATTCCGCCTGATAGAAACACAAAATAATTCTAGTGAAATTCATTCCAATTTCTCTTCAAAAGATAATAATACGCGACGGCCTATCAACCGTTGTTTGGCATCGTCCAAGTTAAATTGTTGTCCTGACTAATATTACTCGGCTTTCTCCAATTATTCTTTCGCAACGTCAGCGTATTTTCCCCGTCGACATTTTTGTGAAAATTATACGAACCGCGTTTGTTGCCCGTTTTGTAGACATTATCACTCAAAGGCTTGGCATTTCCGTCTGCCAGAACATCCTGTGATGATCGACGGTCGTTGTTTCGTGGTCGAAAATCTTTGGACATTCTTCTAGGGCTGTCATTTAACTTTTTGCTTAACTTATCCGGCCACACACAATCGTCTGTTTCACGATAAAAATACTCGGGTTTGGCGTAACAATACGTTGAGTCGTAATAAACTTTAAAGGCATTTTCATAGGAATGTTTTTCGAGTGCATGATAGCTGTGTGAGACGAGGTAAGGAAAACGCTGTATCCAATACTTGGTAAAGTCAACGGGTATAGCACCAAGTATCACCTGCATTTCATGCGATAACTCATGGTAGTGATGTTTCTTGAATAGAGAGTTGAAGGCAATCAATAATTTTGGCACGAAATAACATGCAGTGATTTCTACTCACTTTGTTTCGTAGGGCACGCAATAAATCACGAACGCTGCTGCCATGATAGCCACGATACTTTCGAAGATCGGCCGAGATAGCGTCATCTAAATGTATCGTCCAATCTTGTCGCACCACAAATTTTCCATTCTTTTCTAAAGTTTTGAGTGGCGCCACGGAATAATCAAGTTTTTCTACGCGATCACTTACGTCCTATAAATTTCAGGATTGAGGCATCGTTAAAGATTTTACAAAATTTCTCTACGCACCTGCAGGAAACACAGTATTTTTTCCTCATTCCAGAAAAACGGATGGTTTACTACTGCTGCGGCTGGTGGCCTCCTTGAAGAGTCTTTGCTTATCATAGCAACAATTATCTCCTCAGCTAGCACCTATCGAAATTTGTAATTTTAAAATTTTATTCGGTAAAGTCGACGGAATGTGGAGTGGAGTCCAACCCTCGATTACATATCGAAAGGAAACTCTAGCATACCTTTGAGCTTTCGAATTTCTCCCCGTCAAATACTTTCAAATCGTATTCGTAGGATAAAATGTTCAGCTGACGCTTGACAGTGTCGCCAAACGGATGACCTCCGTTAGATAGAACGTAGTAAAAGACACAGCCCAAAGAGAAAATGTCCACCGATGTTGTCTGAAGTGTGAGATTTGCATCTTATGCAACGGATCGATAAATAAAAAATTAGAGCTTACAGTCCGCTGGCCTTTCAGCATTTCGGGTGCGATCCATCCTTCGGTGCCAGTAATTCCCGATCTTCGAGAGAAACTCGTTTTTCCCAGATTCAATTTCTTACACAGCCCAAAATCTGAGATCATAGCACGAACTTCGCCAATATTGTTGGGTAACGATATCAGCACATTTTGCGGTTTAATATCACGATGCACTGCAACCGGAGAATATTACTTTTTTAGTCTGCGAGAAAATTTTGTGATAAATAAAGCCCTTACCGATATGCAATGAATGTAGGTGCAGCAGACCATTAGTTGCTTGCTTCAAAATGTCCTTCACCGATATCTTTGTTCTTAGTTCGCTTTCAAAGCCACCTTCTACATAATCTTGTAAAGTTGCCGAACACAATTCGACTGCAATGTACTTGAATTGACGATCCTGTTCGGTGCAAAAGTACCGAACGACATTTTCGTGAGCATCACTTTCCCTCAGCAAAGACACCTCCCGATCGGCCAATGTAAAGCATTCAGGTAGCAATCGCTTCACAGCCACATTCCGTTTCTCAAACGATCCTTTAAACACGAACGTACCTTCACATCCTTTGCCCAGTACTTGCTCCGAGTTAAACGTAATTTTTCCGACCTTTACTTCTCCGTCGCCCAAATCAATCAATTCCTGATAACTTCCACTGCCACGACTTATGATATTACTGGTCTGCGAACCACTTTGACTTTGTCGTAATTCACGGACGGTGCTTCGCATGTACCAAAACATTGCAACTATCATTCCCATTAAAATGATGAGCAACAGTTTCAGAATTTTACTTTCTTGGGCATTCAGCCAGTTTTGTGATGTGTTGTAAATGCTTGCCAAAAATTCGCGAGGCGAAATTGTTGCATTCACCGTTTGATTTTCAACCGGAATACTATCTCCATCAACCGGTATTCCGATTGAACGATCTCCTTGACGAATAATGATGAAATTGTTTTGAGCATTTGACTCTGTGTTGATGTTTAGTATATCAAATTTGTCTGCAGCCACCAACTCGCGGTTGTTCGACGGCTTTTTATTTAGTGTTGGCGAAATCGACAGTGTTAAGTCATCTATCGTTTTTGGCATTTGATAGTGGCCGAGGACGATAACGTTGCGATGCTGTCGCTCATCTGCATCTTCGTTGTTAAAGAGTGTGTTCAGATACACCAGGTTGGGATTCAATTCGGCATCAGTGTTCGGTCCATCGATGAGCTTAACCGGTGGATCTGATGATATCGTAGCAACTTTTTTATCGACCAATGACGGTAGAGCATACAGGCCAGTGTGATGCTCGCCTACGTAAAGTGTTTGGCTAGAAGACATTGGGGTCATTAACGTGAAAATCCTATGGGAAAAGGTTTTTGCTACTTACAATAGCTTGATGTCGTTCTTTTGACCATCTCTAGCGTATTCAACTATCCCATTCAATGTTTCGTCGGATACGGTTGTAAATGGTACACTAAGTAGTCCATCCGAATTCAGAAGGAACGTCGCAACAACCGGACTGGACAAATCCTTTTGCCACAAAAAATTTCCTTTCTTTCGATTTAATGTTGCAACCATTCCACTCGAACTGCTCGTCAGATGAATCCATTCATACTCCTTAGACACTTCTGGGGCCATGGTGTGCGACGAATAATCGAAGAAGGTGACATTGAACGGCTTTTTATTGTTGGATAAACTGTCGTACATCAATACGGTGTACTGTGTACGTCCCAAATACATTGCACGAGATGTGGCCCATCCAATTTTGTCCTTATATTGACTAGGTGATCCAAATCCTGTACACAAAAACTGAAAATAAGCAAGACGACGGGGATATGTATGATGATTGTTTTACCTAGGACGGTCTCTCTCTGTCCTGTTTTGGGATCAATCAAAAACCAGGTGTCGCTCTTCTTCCCAGAATACAATATGCCGTCACTGGAACGACACGGTGCACTTGCTACTAACTGTGGAATCGTATATGGCAGCTTCTTGAGACCACCCATATCGCCCAATTGGTATAATGAACCATCTCGAGGGTCTGGCAAATATTGGGGATTCGGCACATCCGAATTGGGGGGAACATTAACCACCGTCGGTTCTGTAAATACCATTTTTATGGAAATTTAATAATGCCATCACGTTGGAAATATCTTCATTTTACCATCGTCAATACTCCATCTTATTTCACTTGTTATTGGGTCTAATGCAGTTAATCCGCCCCCTAATGTTGAAAATACCAATAAGGTTTCGTCGTCTCTTGCCAATTCAGTACAGTCCTGTGGAGTCGTAAAAAGTGCGTATGAAAAAAAGGTGAAACGTTGTGAAACGTGGTTGTTGACCGAAATTAATTCTCTCGAAACACATTTTTAATAAACGATAACACCAGATTAATATGGGTGATAACAACAATTCACGTTGCATGGGTTTTTACCCAATCACCCACCTTCTTTTCTGATGATGAAACTTGTACGAAATAAAGCACAGCCAGTATTCCAAAATAAATAATGTTTTTTGAATTCATTGTGATTGTTCGTAAATCTTTTTTTCATAATTAATAGCAATTCCGTAATAATTTCAGCATTGAATTGCACCGTATAACAAACAATAATTAATATTTTTCTTCACACCAAAAAAATTGTTTAAGTTTGACACATCGACATTCTATAAATATTTTGACATTTGATGCATTTGATTCAAGTGCGTGCGGCTACGTACTTTTAAAATTGCGTACATTGCGTACTTGCATTAATTTCAATATCGCTAAGATTTTTGCCAACGACGGCGCTCATATTTGAATATTAGAGGGAAAAGATATGAAATGATTGACACACTTAAGATTTTAATTATTATCCTTTCAGAAAGACTTATTATCACAAGGAGATACTCTACGCAAAGGAATAGTACATTACGTCCTTGTTTTTAGATTTTTATTTTGCCGATAGCGAAGTTTGTAGCCAGAGCCGAAGGCGAGTGTTATAATACCTCGTGGCAAAGTAACAATCTCCAAACAATTACGTAAGGTATTTTACTTGCGACGCCTTGCGAAAATGAAAATTATATGATTTTCGCAGGGTGCTGCAAGTAAACACATTTAATGAATACATAAAAAAGACGACTAAAGTCTCTTTCACCAATTTTCAGTGAGACTCCTTCTTGATAAAGGTTTTTTTTAATGAATTCACCCATATAATTATACTCTGTGAATTCACCTTAGTTCCTCGTAGCAAAAAAATTGCATTTACTAACCAAAAATATAATTTTCTTACCGATTTTTGTATCGGATCTGACGAAATTTTATCGAGCTTTTATGTCAGCAAGAATAGAAATATGAAAAAAGGATCGGGATAAAGCCACAAAAACACGGGAAGACTGTGACCGCCGCTAGTTCTCGAGGTTGAAACAGCTTTCTTTTGTCTTTTTTACCACTTTACGTGATGTGCGGGAAAGGGAAGAGCTATAGCTCTGTTTGTCGTTCTAAATGATATTTCTCCGAAGGATGTTTCCTTGAAGTTCAATAAATGTGAAAAGGAGTCTTGTTTTGGTTTTCTGTGTACGGAAATTCGGTTCTTACAATTTGCGCCCTTGAGATTTTCGTCTCAGGTTAAGCAAAATTGGTATGTACGAAAATGTTGATTGCTTGATTGCTTAAGTTGACTGGTTTGTTGTGCTACGATTCTCGGGATTTTTCATAGTAGCTTCCATAAAAGTTGTCCTAATTTCCATCGGCAGATGCCACACATTCAAGTAAACTTCTATTACTCGTACAATTTAAGTTTACTGCTGTCTTGTGTAAGCGGCTAGCGGAAACAACTGAAGATAGTCAGTTCACTCTGACTTTTGGACCGCCGCTAGTTCTCGAGGTCGAAACAGCCTTCCTTTTCTGCAGTCACTTAACGTGAGCCGTGTGCAAGGGAAGAGTGTTGAAACTCTGTTTGTTTCTATTTTTATTTTCTTTAATTTTTGAGTTTCATTTTGACAGGCATTTCAGCTATGGGATGAAAATGGTAATCGCCAGTTCGCTGTGATTCGCTTCAGGTATACTCTTCATTGAGTATATAGAAGTAAAACGGACGAATTAGGCTCTTAGTCCAATTGTTGGCTTAGTCCAATCTCAGATAATGAGGTTAAACAAAATTGGTATGTACGATCCAGTATCTTAAGATAATGTATATTGACGCCTATGACGAAATGGATACTGGAAATATCAGTCTTCCCGTGTTTTTGTGGCACGAAACAATTTAACTTTATATCTTGAAATGGTTATCGGTCACCGATTCGGTGGCATATATTCTGATTTCTGCATCACATTTTTGTGGTAAACAAAATTTATGTATAAATTTAACATAATTCTACATTATATGTCAAGACGACTCGTTTTTCATTTCAATTTTAGAAGCAAAACTGATTCTAAAATTAACCTTTTTATTGATTTAAATTTATTTTTATTTTTACAAATTTAATCGAATTCTTTCATTATATTTTTTCGGTTTGCTAATATCGAACAATATGTGAGAATGATGTGAAAATGATGACGGACGAAAACTGTGCATATCATTTGCATATGGTATAGTACCAACGGTTTTTTTTCGACGTTGTTAAGAACCTGTCTTCTTGTCGTTGTATCTAACATCATAGTTTTGTATATTGGGGAATTTGAATTTCACAAATTATGTAATTTATTATAAGATGTGCATTATCTCTGTCATATGTCGCTTTATATCAAATTTAAATGTAAATTGTTTTAAAATATTGTCGAATAAAAACTCTTAACTCGCAAATATTCTTCATTCCATAAAACCAAGAATATTTTAATTATATTGTTAATGTAAAAGATGCTGTCATCTGTGTGGTAGTGATTTATCACTAGTCGCTTCTGGGTCTACCTCACAACGAAATCAAAGTTCTCCTAGATAATATGTATAATTTTAGATATATTTTTAGGCAATTCGTATGATTCAATCTAAAATCTATTTTTATACAAAAAAAACCTGATTTTTTATTATGTCGAAAGCAAAATCTTTACATCGCATGTAAAACATTATTCGCATTAAGTTCTATGGAAAACTATACTGCAATTCATTCATTCGTATGACCTTTATTGCGATCAGATGATGACGAGGAATAAACTGAGTCCTTCAGTAATTTCAATTTGAACTAAACTTATAAAGTTTCCTTTTCTTAAACTTTTTGAAATGATAAGCACATCGTCACATTACGATTAAACCTATTACGCTATTTGATGTGTCGATGCAAAATTAAACTAATTTTGCCTCTTCTCATCTAGCTACTTGATACATATTTCAAAGAGGAACTTTCAATCTAGTACTTCATTCGTTTTAACATACATTTCACTCCCTGGGCATCATCAAACAGGATCGTTCTTCGAAAACAACAACACACGAATGAACTTTGTCTTCTTACAGAAAACATTCTTGATGTCGTTTGTCTTAATTATTATTTACAAACAGAATACCTACGAACGACGTGCATTTCAACAAAAAAGCAATAAACAAATTGACGTCATTTATACATGCTTGTATAGATGGAAAAGTACCCCTCGATTGTTTATGTTTATCCATCGTACCTTTGATTACTTTACTCCTAAAAATGACTATAGTCATCGGTTATCTTTAATGACGACAAAACCATTATAACTTGTAATATTATCTTAAAGTAGCATCAGTTATTCTCTTCACAAGAGCTTAATTTATTAGTTGCGAAAGGTTCAAAGTACTAAATAATTTGTGTCTCTCTGAGGTTCATAACTCTCGATGAATTGGAACTATATGCATCTCATACCACTCTAGACGTAATAAGGTAACATTAGAGTTGTGGAAACTCTCGTGGAACTGCTGGTATATTGAGAAAATAGATGTTTATCCTTAATACTACTAGTATGGAGGCCTGAACTGGCCCTATGGGTATTCGGACGATGCGCGAAGGGCCCTGCGATTTTTTGTATGAATGACTGGCAATGAATGGCTTTTTACAAATTGTATTCGTACAACTCTGTAAGGACTTTTTCGAGCCAATTCTGCTCTGCTAGAATGCATGGTAAATCGACAGGAGTAAAATGCTAGGCACTAAAACAAGTCCATATAGTTTTGTTACCACAATTAAGTAGAATATTCTATAAATAGCAAAAATCTTAATTTCACTCTCAAGCGAAAATTTATACTTCGTAATGATTGCCTTTTTGACCATCATCATAAATGATTTTGCATATTTATCAACAACATTTTTTTTTGTTACAGCGAGAAGGTATAAAACAAGTATCATTTAGTGATTCGCTTGGCACAGATACATTGTTTGCAGATCAGTGAAGATATAATATATTGTAAATGGTTGAGACTCAGCATTGGAAATAAAAATACGCTAAATATACGTTCCAATACTTTAATATATTGCATAGCACGTGTCGGTTGTATTTAACGGATTGTACATATCGCTTTATCACGATGAATTATAAAATTATTGTAAGTGTGTAATTATAGTGTGTTCGGTGTGTAATTGATATAATATTGATATCTTTGGTATGCAGTGGAAACAGACAGTGATCTTGCTAATAAATTTGTCTGCCTCGTATTTTGTGCTTTTAATTATTTCATTGAACCAGCTTTGATCATCCTTCACATTAACATTTATATCACCAGTATACGCTTTTCGGTTATACTTTGAGATAATTGATGCCGATACGGTCAATTTATGAATTAATGATTGAAAATTTGCAAATTTTGTGTCCAAAGACCTTTTAGATATGTGTGGTGGTGTTCCCTCAGATTTTTTTTTTCTTTCATTTATTTAATCGAAGTTTTGTTTTAAAGATATTGGCTACTAACTTGTGAAAGTGCTGGTATGGTGTCACTCTTGTCTAATTAAGTCTAATGGTTGAACTTTCATTTACTTACAAAAAAACGTAGGAGAAAGTATCAGTTCCAAGTCAAGAATTTAACGATGTGAAGTTTTTATTTAGGTGTAGCGGACCATAAAAGTTAGAGATTTATGTTTACAAAAAGTGGCGAATATTTGCCTATGCAAGGTCTTTTCCTTTGATTGTAATCTTACAAACCGCAAAGTGTTAGATAATTTTTCAAGGACGACAGATTTGTTTATTATTTTCCGATTTCTGTTTATTATTGCTTACACATCTAGGCTGTCTGTTTAAATTAATCACAGTACGAAAACCATTAATTTGTACATAATTGTAACAAATGCAGATAACGTCAACCCATATCTATCATATAATTACTAGGAATTATTACAATGAAATAGGAAATACTGCACATGTTGCATTGATAGTCCAATGTCTCGTTTCCTGGTACTGGAACAGTTATAGATAAATCAAAAGTCTGTGAGAACTTCATTATTTTCTCGAACACGGTACAATTTACGTCATTTCGTATAAATTTTAGCTATTTAAATCTTTCTAAAAGTCTTCTTTCGGTTTTTCCATCTATATCTATCCGCTCCAAGGCAAACGACGCATGAATACAATTTTATTTAATTTGATTTAATTGATTCATTCACCCGCACTCACTGTTCACATAATTTACACTTAATAATTCAATCCATTAGCAACACTGTTGAACGATTACAAGAATTATTGTAGTTTATTTTTTGTCAGAATTGCAGATTTTTCATTGATTAACTGTTTTAATTGCAGGTGCAAAAGATGCAATTTCGCATTCATTTAATCTACAGGCAATTACTACTGAAAAAACATCTACGGGAGTAATTATTCCATGTCGCTGTTATGTATACCTGAATTGTAGTTAGAAATCTTTTCCAGAGACTGTCAAAGATTAAAGGTAAATGAACCGGGATGGCAATTAATTGAATCAAGACTAACGTTATGCTCTTTATATCAACAGGACCACAACCAAAGAATCATTTTGGATGGACAATTGGATTCATTTCGAAGTGTTTTTATATCTAAATTATTTATTTATTTATTGAATTAAAGAAGAGAATTTTGTTATCTCAATATAAATATGCTTGAGGCTTGTTTCAACTGTTAAGAATATGTTGTGGATTTTCGGTGTTTAGATGTTGCCGTCGTAAAAACAGGTTGAATGAATGATTGTGATAAAGTTTGTTAAAATTCAAGGTTTTTGCTATATTTAATTTATGCGCTTATGAATGAAATCGTTTTTATAATACAAAATACGTTCGAGATCGGCCCAAAATAACCGCCGTGCGATGAAGATAAATTACATTTTGTTGTGGTTTATCTTTCACATTAATAAGAAGAAGAAAAAATTGAACACTAAAATTGTTAATTTAATACCAATCGTATGATGATGATACACAAAAATCGCGTTTTCGTTTGATTCACACACTGTGTCTGCGTGAAGTTGTTAGCCTTGCGATTTTTTGAATTTTTATTGTGAAGATTTGAACCTAAAGAGATGTCCATAGAGCGGTTTAAAACATAACAAAACAGTTGGAAATCGCTATTTTGTTGTGTCGGAAATGGAAAATTGTTTATTTATATAACGACAATTGCATCGATGTTGTGTATAATTAAGGACACAAATTCCGACATCATGCTGAATATCCGGTGTTTAGAGGAATGTCATCTGCTATCGAGATCGACAACAAGACTAAGATACAAGCTGAGGCTGATTCGCACTTGGTGAAATAAATGATAAAAATGTTGAAGTGATAGATTGTGGATCAAACATTAGAGGATGCCAAGAAAGACGCGCACCACGAAGGGAGTGATCTGACAAATCGTTACTCGTGAAGCTATAGGTTTGGAAAGACACAGACAAGTAGGGAACAGTCTAAAATTCTAAAAATTGAGTAGACGTCCCTCAGATCTATCTCCAGGACATACTCAAATGAAGTAATAGAATTTCGTTGCAATAGCTGGCCGTTTCTAGAAGGTTAATTTTAAGTCTGATGGCGACTACTTATAAAGATGGCTGATACTAAAACGTAGTAGTGTGCGTTGTAGTAACATTTTTATTCGTACAAGTCCTTTTGACATTGAACATTGATTTATAACGAAAATTTCAGTGTTACAAAAAAGGAACGTAAGACACCTTGGATAATAATGATTCTTTAAACAATATAATATTCAACAAGTGAATTTTCTTCAACGAAACTCAATTTCTTCACTTTTCTTTCTTATCTGTTGACTTCACAATTATTTTTTCTTTCGGAAAAAATTGGTGATTGTTGTTTGTTTCGCCTCTTTTCCGTCACAAGAAAGTAGGCTCTTTCTGTACAGTTGGTCCAATTGATTAGAGTCTTCTGGAGACCAATTACTATCCTTAGCGAATTTAAGCAACGGCTTAAAAATGCGGATAACCTTGTGTTCCTTGTAATCCCGCAAGTTCATGGATTTAACACCAGTCTTAGTTGGTACCAGAATTGTTTGCGAATTCCGACGGCGCTTTTGTGACGGTTCTGAATCATCGAACTCTTCTTCCGACGAATACTCCGTCTGAAAGTGTAAAGCATTGTATAATAGGCAAATCATTGCTGAACTGGAAACAGTAGTCATTTACATACTTTGACGTCTGTTGATCGATGTTCAATGCTTGATATTTTCCTTTTCAAAGAACGTTTGACCGATGATAACGAATCGACCAATTCTTCGGATGACGAGCACTCATCTGGCTGAAAGTGTGAAGAATGTTCAAATAGAATGCTCAAGTCGATATTTAATCAGTTCTTTACATCGCCTGATCGTTTCTGGATAATTAGTGTTGGACTCTCTGTCCGTTCATCAATTTTCGAGGCTTCCATTTGGCGATCATCTTTGTTCGGCGACACCGGTTCCATGAGCTCTTCCGACAAAGAGTTAAAGATTTCCTGAAAGCATTAGAAAATCAAAACGATTCCAAGAACTAAGTGTGATCATTAATCATTCACATTGGTTGCTGCCGGCCGTTTTCCATTATTTATGATTTCTGCCAATTCATCAACGGTTGAAACTTCATCAACGAAATCCTGTAGAAATAAAAAAAACGGTTTTAAGTAGGGACAACCGTTGCCTTTTCTACGTTACTTTAGTCGTCTACATGGTTCATATTAGTCACGGAATTATCGTTATATTACCTGCGACTGCATTGTTTCAGCCTCTGTTTCGAAATCCATTTCCAGCTTCACTTCATCAACCGGTTCCGTTCGTACATCTTCAATTAATCCCTGGCTCTGATCGATTGACATGCCATGGTATCTGAGTTTAAAACTTTTTACCCAGTTCTGAGAAGCAGTGAAAGCACTCACATTGGAAAACCTTGGTCTTTCGCCGATAATGTCCACGATCTGTCTGGCTTTTTCTGACAAAGCTTTGTTCGTCACATCTCTATGATCGGCAAGCCAACAGAACAAGATGTTTTCCATGCGGGGATAATATCCACCCATCAATGGGAAGTCTTTTGATATGTTGAAGTAATGACCAACTTCCACGATAAGTTGGTGATTCGCATCAATTCTGTTGATCTCTTCTTCTGTTGTTTGGTGCAGTTCGGCAAGGAACTCTGGCGTCATTCCTCGCGCTAATTCAGAAACAATCAACACCTTGTTGGTGAACGTAGTCATTTTGATACTTTTTACAAACAAAATATGGGTATTTAACACTAAATCATGTAAATTACATTAATTCGCAGTCTTAGAATCCGTAAATAAGCACTGCCATTTTATGTTACTACTTTATTTGGCGGCGGCCAGCGGTTTTTATTGTTTAGAATCTAATCGATCTAATCCATCTAATCTGATAATGAAATGTAACTGAAGTTGGTAAGTGTTCCGGGTGTTCCGCTACGTCCGCTACCTCCGCTACGCAAACGCGCAAAATTTTTGAAAATGTGATTTTACTACAGACACCCACAAATCCGTGAAAATTTTCTGATAAAACTTAGTTTGTAATAAGAACAATGAATCAGGAATGGTTCAATCCACAATATAGCCGAGACCATAGCTAAACATTCCAAACTTTGGGTTACGTTTTTCAATTGAATGCAATCGGTAAGTAATGTGGACAACAACAATATGGACTTTGTCGGTTTACGAATTCTTAAATAAACATTTCATCAAAAACATCTTTTTGCGTAAATTGAAAGTCAATAAGGTAGGAATATGTGAATTAGATGAGTGAATCATTAGAAAAAGAATGAACGCGAGACTCGCGTAACGTTTGACGATTGATTTTATTTATCTTATTCGTGTATTGTGTATACGCAGAGTTCGACATAACGGCCACCGCAATAATAGTTATTTGGCTATTCAAAGACGCCATGGTCGGACATATCGCTCAAGTCGAGAGCCTCAACTGATGTGGCAGTAATTTTTGTAAGGCGTCTATTTTCTTTAAATTTTTGAAGGTCTTTATCTGGTCAATCATGAACTTTGAAAAAATTTGTACAATGGCAATACTCTCCCTAGCATCCAAACTCTCTCAAAAAATCGATATAGGGGGGAAAATAAGTTTGAGAAACGCTGATTTTTAATATGGCTTAAAAACAACAACAACAACACGAGCGAACAAAGTAGCAGTGATTCATAAACGTAGTTACCACCTTAATAATTGTTGTTTGGTTGGCGAACAAAGTAGCAGTGATTCATAAACGTAGTTACCACCTTAATAATTGTAGTTTGGTTGCTAGGGAGAGTATTGACAATGGTTATGAAATCTGGGCATCGAGACCTACAAGCAAATACCAAATAACATTAAGAAAAAATACGTCTGATATCTATACTGTATAGGCTCTTCTTCAAAAGAATCCTTCTACATTAGCACGGCAGAGTAAAATATACCAGGCAGGAGCGCTTGATTTGACTTGGGACCTGAATTATAGCAGCCTTTTATATTTTACGAATAAAATTAATTCGATTTATGCCGCTCCTGCCTGGTTTACTCTGCCGTGACATAAGACAATAGCCAACGCACTTCACGAGGCACGAGAACAGAATTTAAATAAGAGGCAAAGTTCTTGAAAAACAGGTTAAGACAACCACGAAGGCGGTTGACACCAAATTTTATAAACAGACAAACTGTGAGAAATCAACTTGAAGAAAATATTTTTCTCGAAAATTCAGAATTTTGTTTTTGTTAAGTTCCATTTTACATATAAACATCGCAGCCGTTGACGCAATTGTGTGTCACCGCACTCGTGATCAACTCAGAGTTGTCTTAACCTGTTCTTTCAGAACCTTGGCCTACACGGCCTACACGACGCAGTAGTCCAAAATTCTCATATGAATTCAGTTTTTTATGTTGGCATAGGCAATACTCTCTGAGAGTATTGGTATAGGCCACTGCGTTACAAACGTTCCATACAAAATAAGAGGCCAAATGACCGTTAAAAAAATCTGTCTTGTGCCTGTTATTGGAGTGCCTTGTACATACTAGCCAGAGATTCTTGTCCTTGTTGTTGATAACACAAAATTAGCCATTTCTGTTCGTGTCATCAATCGGTATACTTTGAACTACGATTATTTAATCAATAATTTCGTAGAAAATCACTTTTTTTAAATGCTTCAAAACAGAGGCGCCGACCACGGTCTTGCCGCGAGGCTCGGGCAACACTATGACCAAATTAGTCGAGGCTGAGCAACACTATGACTCGACGACACAATAAATATCATTTTTACATCAAAAATGATTTAAACCACGGCAGAGTAAAAGTAAACCTGGCAGGAGCGGTTCATTATTGAAAAGTCAAATGAGGGACCTAATACACTGTATGAAAATGAACTCAAATGAACACTGACATAAGTTGAAAAATTTAATTCGCAAAAAACATAGGGCTACTAGATTATTCAGGTCCCTAGTCAAACAAGCGCTCCTGCCTGGGTTACTTTTACTCTGCCGTGTTTAAACTGTAGAAGAAAACGAGCATGTAAGTCAAAAATTCTCGCTGCGTGGCATTTCACTTTAAGAACAATTCCAACGTTGGCTTCACTACTTTCTCGGAATTCTACATAATTTAAAAGAAATCCTTCGGTTCCACACGATAACTCGACTAACATCTTTTTATCGCTGTTTTAGTTTTGTAAGAGTATGTTACAACATTAGGAAATTAAGTGAGTCATTACATGACAAATTTGAATGTGTGTGTGAGTATATGTATTCAAGTGTGAATGTTTATGAAACAAGAGCGTTAGCAAAGTTTTTGAGGGACCGTATTGAAACGAACTTTATCTTCGTCCAACACTGGCAGCACAATTAAGAAAAAAATCGCTCGCTACGCTCACAATTAACTTTTATTCTTTACAAAGCTTATGGTTCTTATAAAGAAGTTTCGCCCAATGTTCAAAAGTGCCCAGGACACGGCTGTTTATCGATAATTAAATTTTACAAAAGCATCAATTAATAAAACATCAATTTTCGATCATACAAAAAAGCGACTTTTTTGGGCAACACTATACGAAAAAAGAAGTCGGCGCCTCTGCTTCAAAACATTCAAGACCGCATAAATTAGCCCCACATAACTTAATTGATTCGAAGAATGAGAGTAACCGAGACATTGAATTTTCTTACTGGGACTGTTTTTCATTGGAAACCACCGAAACCACTGAGAAATGTCAAAGTGACATAGATATCCCAAAACATTGTCAGCTGATATTTTATTTTGTTAATCACGTAATAATGTAAATAAAAACTTGCATCGAAATATTAGACTAATACGAGAGAAGCCACAATAACACAAAATATAAAATGTTTGCGTTTCGACAATTGGCATTTTTACGTTCAAAGTACATAAACTGCAGCACGGTATGTGAATTTTGTTGATTATAAAGTTGATTTCGATTCGAATTACGAACAGAACAGCTCCACGGAATAAATCGATTATCGAGATAAACCACAAATACTTTCAAATAAAATGTAAATCTGAAGAGATAACGTTGTCGCTTATATTCCGTTTGTTTTTCTTTCTTCACAGCTACGATTTAATTCAAGTTACACACCTCGACGGGCGCTCTTGTAAGTACATATACTGTTTCGGATTCGTTCGCTAGACAAACTTCTTCCTAATAAATGCCTAGTTGACTGGAATTGATGACAAAAATTTCGTTTTGCTTACAGGTATGTTCCTGGGGACGATGTGAGAAAAATCTCAAAAATTAAGGAGTTTGACGTAGACTGTATAGTACTCGATTGTGAGGATGGCGTTGCACTGAGTAAAAAATCCCAGGCCCGTGAAGAGATCAGCGCATTTTTGAGCAGTGGTTTCGGTAATGGTAAATCAGAAATTGCCGTTCGACTCAATTCCATTGAAAGTGGTATGTTTGAAGAAGATCTTAGCAACGTTGTTTGCCACAAATATCCAAGCACAATTGTTCTGCCCAAACTGAGCTCACCTGCTGAAGCTAAATTTGTAAGTGTGTCGACAATGGGACGAATCGTATGGTTACAACGAATATTTCTTTTAGTTTGCAGAAAGTCTACAAAAGCGTGTACCCCGAGAAAAACTGAAAGCGCCGATCAATTTGATTTTCATATCGGAAAGTTGTCAGTCTATAATCAGATTGCCGGAAATATGTGAGTCTCTTGTCGAACTTTCGAGAAAAACTGGAGTATTCGAACCAGTTGCCATAATTTTTGGAAGTGATGACTTGTGTGCAAGTCTAGGAGCTACGAGGACAAAGAGCTCCAACGAAATCTTATATGCCCGTCAAAGAATGGTACTTGTAGCTAAGGCGTACGGGCTCCAAGCAATTGACATGGTTCACATTGACTACAAAGGTATGTCCTGAATTATCTGGAAAGGTTGTGTTGCATGTTGATGGTGGTGTGCATGTAGTTATTTGATTCAGTTTATTTTTGATGAGACCAATGTTACTCGGAAACTTCTATTTTTCGTGCATCTTAGAACCGAGCACTGGTTGCTGCGCATTTTATTCTATAGCCTGCAACTTATTCCTTCCATCATTTCTTTGTCTATATTTCATTGTGTCACCTAAACTCAATCAAAAAATGTTGCTTTCCTAACTCCGAAGTTATCAATTTTACCATACCCAGATCTGGAAGGACTAAAAATATCCAGTGAAGAGGGAGCTCGCTTTGGATACACCGGTAAACAAATTATTCATCCCTCTCAAATCGACATCGTTCAGAAATGCTTTATACCATCCGAGGACAAAGTAGCATGGGCCACACAGTTATTGGAGGAATTTGCAATGTTTCAGTCTGAAGGAAAGGTTAGTGCTTGGAGTTTATTTTAGAATGTTGCAGCCGTTGTATTACTAAGCCAATTATTTTAGGGTGCATTTGTGTTCAGAAATCAAATGATTGATATGCCAACCGTTAAGCAAGCGAAAAACATTCTTGATGTGATAAGGAAAATCGAATCGATCGAAAATAAGTCTTCAAATAAATGAGTTGGTTGAATTATATGTTAAAAATAAATTACAGAAAATTATTGTATTTATTACAAAAAAATGAATTAATTCATATCAGTCTTGTAGCAAACATAATCCACGGAAACTAATCACGATTAAGATCTTCGTCCGGTGATTCTTTTTCGTTTTTCAAGCTGTGCCCGATATCGAAACAACGGGCGAAACAAATGCGTTTCAGCTACTTCCATGTCATCGTCGTCGTCAACGATTTCGTCTATCACAAATACATCTTTTGTCTGTGCAGCGTCTTTAGTTTCTACGATTTCGAAAATAAATTCGCGTGGAAAGTAACTTTCTTCTTCGTCTCCGGGCACTAGTCCTGGATTGTCTTCAGTTATTGTGCGGATTTCTCTTAATTGGTTCGTGGGTGTTTCAGAAACTGGTGCAGCTATTGTGTATCCAATGATTATGCAGATGGTGTAGATGTGGAGCTGGAATGGATAATTCATTTTGATTTGGGAAGAAGAAATTTGACTATTTTAAAAAGTTTGGATCTCAGGCTCACTGTATAATTATAAAATCTATTCCTTCATTTGTTTTAACATGCATTTTACTGAATAATAGCAAACTCTAGGTACTGGTGCTTTAAACTAGGAAATTCAATTTCTTTATATTGACTGGGATACTCACTTTACTCATTTTACCTCGCATTATACTAACACACTTAAATTTTTCAAAATTCAATAAATTATAGGCTTTCACGGTCTCAAACTAGAACTTTTCACTTCAAAATATTTACCGATAATAATTCAACCACGGCCAGTCTGCCTTCTTTTAAAGTGAAGCGAGTAATACGCATTGTTTACGATTTTATTGCCACTCTAACATTTCCATTAGTATAACAAAAACAGATGATGGAATTATGATTTTGAAAATTAGATCAGCGGTGTTAAGTTGTTAAATATTTTTTCGAAAAATTCAAATGCAAAGCTTAAACACAATTGCTGTTTACTACTTGCTCTTTCAATCAGTCCTATTTGCATGTTGATTGTCTGAACGAAACTTACATAAACAACAATGTTCGCTTAAAAGTGTATTTTCACGGGTCAATGATAATTAATTTTGAGTTATTGGGAAAAAAATATTTCATTAGAATTTCGAATAACGCAAACAGTATATTAGGAACAGATATTCCTCATGTTCCGGATGTAAAGGTCAAACAGGGAATTACTTATTAACAAGTGAAAAAGTAAAAAAAAGACCGACCGCGACCCTTCTTTTTTCTTCAGATTATGGTCGGCGCTTTAAAGAAGCATAAGAAAGTGAGATATAAAGAAATTCATTACTTTGTGCTTTTGTACAGTTTTGTACACACTTATGAAAATTCAAAATTGGTACGAATTCAGTGATTTGAAACAGGCTGGAAAGGGAGAGTGATTACAAACAAGATTAGTCTAACCAACTAATGACCCTAATGACGAAGAAGAACAGAAATATTGTATAAATTGTATACAACCATGCGTGATGGCATAGCACTGCTGTAGCAGAGCTGTGGTGATGGCATTTATGTTTGAGTGATAATGACGGGATTGAAAGATGTGAAAGCTAGAACCAATATTTTGCACTGTATTTACGTAGTGTTATAAAGAAAACATATCAATTCGTGGGTGTGACTCTAACGTATGTGAGGTGTCCGTCGAAGGATCTTATAACTTCTTACACACTGAAAAAATGCAATAATCTTCCCTTAAAGTCCTTGTGTGACTAGTTATACTCAAACGATAGGTGGTTGTGTACTTTTGAGACTCAAAAATATTTTTGTTACAGCCATTCAGGTATACAGGACTTCACATTTCTGAAACTGTAACATACATTATCATACAGTTCAGACCAGTGCTCAGTATTATAAACTCAACATTGTAATTATGCTCTTATCGTGTTCAATAAACAGTCATTACCGAAAACTCCCCTATGGGCGCCCGGGCGATTCCCGAAGGGCCTTTTGATTTTTGTATGGATAAAGAGCAACGAAGGGCCTTTTAAGACATTTCTTCATACAACGTCCGAAGGGCTTTTTCGAGCCAGTGCGGCACTGGCTTCAGATGACTTAAAGAGTTGAGATGATACAGAGTTCAGCCTAATACAATCTGCTTTTCCCTATATGTTTTAGTTCCACTTCCACTTGGGTAGGTCAGGACCCTTGAATGACTGATTATTTTCTCAATAGATTCTAGTCCTGCTGGCGTGGGGTAATTTGGCCCACGCCAAGTTCATCTTTTACGTAGTTTAAAATTGCGTTATTTCGCTACCGTTATTCCCCGATACCTCTCCTACACTTTTAAATAATCGATACCTAAGTCTTATTATCGGCTAATAGATGCCTACCGATAATGCGAATAAATTCAATTGAAATTGAATTGATAGATATCTAACACCATCATCTACTCCAACACTCATGCGGATATGCTCTTAAAGTTCCATCGTTCACGATAATCAACCATTTGGTTATTTTTTTGTTTTTTGAGAAAGTTTATTTGGGCCGATCCAGGCGGTACTGCAATACCTAGCCAACCCGTGACAAAGGTGGAGCAAGCTCCTAGCACTTCGTCTGTGTTCAAAAATAAGTTTAATATTCATATGTCCCCATATAGGGGATCTATTAGATATTAAGCTAATAAGAACAGATACTACACCTAGAAAGACAAAAGAAAAAAGTTGATTAGTATTTGATCCAAAGCTGCTTACGGTCGCGGTCCCCTTACTTTGATCTTAGCCCTATAAAGAAAAAAGAAAGTTGATTACTTATATGTTCCGGAGTTACTTACTGCGTGCTGGGACTTACTTTAGGCCGAGAAGCGATACCGTACCGTCACCGCCATAGCTAGGTCATAAAAATGAACATGAGAAAGTCTAGTAATTTTTAACAAAAATGTACGAAGAAATTCGTATCGAAAATATGTTGTGCGTTGATATGAGGGAACATAACGCTGTTGGTTGGTAATGGTAGTTAAATGTATTGGATTTGTATTTGTTCAACGAAACAATGACAGAAGAAAAAGGAAAAGGAAACAGTTGGAAATTGCATTTTCTCGTGTGACTTGCGGCCCTTTTTACGCCAAAAAAAATAATCTCGAAATAATCTTCAACTTTTCTTCCCTCGTTGAACAAATAATTATACTAGGTGCCACATTTTGGGCGAGTCAGGTCGCTTGTTTGACAATTTTCGCAATATACTTTTGATCAATTTCAGGTTATTTTTCATTCTTAGACTTCCGAAGTATTATAAATCATTATCACTGATACTACATTTGATTCTACATTAGTTTTCATATGCTATATTACTAAAAAATTGCACATAATTGACTTCACGTAAATGACATTATTTTGTCCAATCTTTGGAATAATTGAAAAATAACGAGCTTTCTATTATGCTGTTTACTTACCTTTTTGTAAAATTTAATAAGATTAGATGCGAAATAAGTGAATGTTCTTTCAACAAGAAAAGACAGACGGCCCCGGTATTACAGTTTTCAAACCTGCAGTCATGACTGAAGTATTGAAACACGGGTGAATTGCGGCCAGAGCTGAGCGAGGAACTTTACACTCGCAGGAGTGGTAAAAGATTTTGTTTGATTATTGGAAAAATTCATTTAAAAAAAGATTCAGAAATTAGGTCTTATTATAAGGAATAATGGTTTAACATTTGGCATTTTTTATAAAATTTCATGTCTTCGGCTCGGGCTACAAACCTCCCACTCGTCAAAATAAAAATTAGTCAGCTAGCATGTAATGTACTATTTTTGGCGTAAGACCTGACTATCAGTCTAAGCCTTAGACTCCAAGGGAAGTAATAAACTACCAACTTGATAGTTGACGATTAAATTTGATAATCAACTGTCAATTGTTTAGTCAGCTATCAAATTTGAGAATCAAATATCAAATTGTAAGTCAACTTTTCGGTATTATCCGGTGAAGGACCCTAACTTACAGTTATATAACTCGACTCTTTTACTTATTCAAAATTTATTTTTATTATGTCCACCGAAAGAAAAACGACAAAAAGCCACTATTCTGACGCTCCGGTGTCTTAGGATTATCAGATTTGTTAAGAATACGATTGTTTACATTCGGCTTACAGTTTAATACTTTTTCACTAATTTTATTCATCTGAACGCGACACATTTGCTGCTTCAATATAGGAACAAGTAAATTATATTTGTCGATTTTCCTGTTAATTTCGATCAAACGATTCTCCTGACTTTCAAGAAAATTTTCCCATTGTGCAGCTTCTGCTTCAGTCAGAGGTAACTCACTAAAATATGATCGTTTGTCCGACAAAATTTTCTTTAAATCGTCAATGTCTGAGTTTATCTCTTTTTGTAGAGTTATCCATTCGGGTGTAAAGCCGTTGTCAAGAAGGATCTTGTTGATTTTATGTTGAGTAAAGTCGACATAAGGATTCTGGCTTTGAGCATTAGATAGAGGTTTACCAGTGCCTTGCAAATTATCGAAGTCCCCCTTTGACATGGACTCTTGTATTAGATCCTCAACTACCCTATCAAATCCGTATTTCGTTTTGATTGCGTGATTTTTCGAAGATGCTCCTGGTTTCATCAGTGCTGCTTCGCTTGCGCTTAGTTTGTCTATCCGATATTCGAAAACCTGTACACATGGACAACCATCATTTAGATATTTTGAAATAATAAGTAAGGTCGAGTGTATTACTTTGCTATATGCCTTCGACGCTCTCGATTGTTGATATTGTTTTTCTCTTTGAGCAGGCGATCCCACCCCCATTCCATCGAAACTCAAAAATTGTCGATGTTGTGGTGCTGTATGCTAGAGCGTTGAGAAATGAACAATAATTAGTCGCAGGACGACTGATTAGTACTTTTTACAAACGACAAACGTAAAACAAGAATCTGCTCAACGCACTTATTTTGGATGTATAGCAATAACAAAACGAAACATTAGTTGAAAATTTCTAAAGTAAACTTTAAAAACAGAATTTACTAAGCCCAAGAAACGAAATTAACTTTTTAACAAGAACGTTGGTCTCGTTTTATAGAAAAATGTGCGGGACAAGTTAAGAGGCACCGGTACTTTGCCGAAAAGCATACATTAGGGCGATTTTTAAATACTGGATTTTAGTTTACTTTTGATGATATCCTTCCACCAGAATCCTTTTTGAAAAATGTGCGACCGCAATTCCGACCACGAATGTGTTAGCTTTCAACAGAAAATAGATTTGGTTGCAGCAATTTGACCAGCTCTGAGAACAATGAGCAGTTTATGAAAATTTCATTAAACTGCTCACTTTTCTCAGAGCTGGTCAAACGACTACAACCAAAACTATTTTCTGTTGAAAGCTAACACATTCGTGGTCGGAATTGCGGTCGCACATTTTTCAAAAAGGATTCTGATGAAAAGATATTAACAAAAATGAAATACGAAACACGCAAATGTAGGCTACAATTTTAGCTAAGTGCCGGTGCCTCTTAAAGAGATGATGTTGTTTCTAACTATTCCTGTTCCTAAAGAGATTTTTATTCAGCTCCGCCTCGAAGACTTATAACATATTATAAATATGAAATTTTACATCACTATCTTTTAAATAAGTTTTTAAAATGTAATCATGACTTAGATTCCGACCAATATTTTGGAAACTATGCTTTCAAGGGCTTTGCCAGTGGGCTTTTAAAAGATTTACAAAGAAATGGCAGCAAGCACTTTACAGATATACGTTCAGTAAATTCGTAAAATCTCTTCGGAGCAGTTGATTTTTCATTTGTCAAAATTTTAAGTTAAACTTTCAAAATTTTTCGGAATTTCGAGGTAAATTTTCAAATAAGTATATTTTCGGGATGTCTCACAATTCGAATGGAAATAAAAGACGTTATGATGATGATTCTGAGGCGACAGACATATCAACCCACAATTCGAAGCGAGCGAGGCTAGAAGAACGTAAGTGATGAAGATTCACTTTTGTTCTTGTTCGCCTATTTAAAAGTTAGAATTATAGTAAGACAAAAACGAGCCATCAGAACAGTCGGAGCGTTTGCTGCGACTGAGCCCCGTACAAACCCGTATATCTATTGCGTACATGACCCTAGTGCGTCTGTCACCCTACTTTGACAATAAGCCTATTGCGCCGGTTAATGTAGTTAAAGTAAAATTATTATGTAATATGTACATCTTACAAATTGCGCATAGCGCAATTACGAAGCCCCGTACGACGTTCCTTTCAAATGAAACAAAAATTTCAAATCGCCCTAAAATTTTATTTTTTTGAAGGCCCTAGTAGTGGCCTTAGTCCAAGGACCCAAATTTAATTTTTTTTCAGCAACATTCTATTCGGCCTTTGATTACCTTCCAAATGAAACAAAAATTACGAAAAACGGATGAAATTTACTCGAGTTATATGTGAAATACACATAGGGCCCTAGTAGCGGCCTTAGGCCAAGAACCCAAATTTAATTTTTTTTTCAACAATATTCTATTCGGCATTCGATTACCTTCCAAATCAAACTAAAATTACGAAAAACGAATGAAATTTACTCAAGTTCTATGTATAATACACATAGGGCCCTAGTAGCATTTCACTTCTAAGGCCCTAACTCACGGTCCACTCACCCGATTTTAAAAAACTCTTTTTTCCTGGATTAGTATTGACAATACCTACCATTTGCCGTGTCATTTACATTTCCATCGTTTATTTTGCCATAAATATCACCAAAAGACCTTAAATCACTTAGGTGGCCCTAACTTACGAAGGGCCGACCCGAATATGCCCATCTTCGAACTTAGCCTCACTATTTCGACTATCTTTCAGGGAAAAAAAAATTTTGAAATCGGATTTGATTTACTCAAGATATCGACGTGACAGACGGACAGACGGACAGACAAAATTTTTATTGCAGATTCGTCATCTATGAACATAGGCAAACACTTTGCCCTTACCGTCTGCTTCGAATTCCATCAATTACACACGGCATCGTAATCCTATAAGCCCCTTTGTACTTCGTACGGGGCTAAAAATTATTTTGAAGTGGATTTTCACAAACTACCATGCGAACCAATAAAACAAATCATGGAAAATCTTTGAAACGACAGTCTGGTCAACTTATACGAAGCTTATCGAGGGGAAGTCGAAAGTCACTATGATGTTCGATTTAGTATACATAACGTTCTTCGGAAAAGATATAACTATGAATATCCATATCTCACCATTACACCTGAATCTTTTAAAACGTTTGAGAAAATGTGCAAATATTTCGAAGATATTATGAGATCTTTCACATACAGAACTACACTATATGGAAACGACGACAATATTGGAAAAGTTTGCAGTTATTGTAGTGACATGTCATCATTTCCAAGACTAGAAGCCATACGTATTGATTGTGGAAGAGAATGTAATCATACGAACTCACACGAAGGGTATGTTCTCGAGTGCGTTTCAAAAAACACAACAATTGATACTGTGGTGTACAACTGCCGCTTGCCACACACGACTTAAAATTATTAAGAGTCATTATGGGAGAAACGTATTAATTCCCTAGTATCAACTAATCGCTTACTTTTGCATTTCTCGAATACAGACGACTTCTGAAATACATACCTTAATGTCATACTCCTTCACATCAGCCGTTTCCTGAGTCTGTATACCTCGTCGTTCCTTCGCATACTTTGCCTGAAGTATTCGAAAAGCATTGTCTACCTCAGCAAATCTCTTTGCACTAGCTTCGTCACATCCACTATCTGGATGAACTTTCTTAACCAGATTTATGTAGGCCAACCGCACAGTCTCCTGATCTGAATCTGACGAAACTTGTAATATCTCGTAACATTTCTATTTTTAAATAACTTTTTCGTGAATCAATTTTGAGGCAAATAGATAGGTAGATAGTACACACCTTGTACAATTGCGATAGGCTGGTGGCGTAGGTACGACAATCGATAAAACCAATTTGAAATCGATGTGAAGATTTAACAGATTTACAAATTCTTTTAATGGAATACATTCTGCTGTCGTTTGTTTTTATTATGAAATTGTTTTTGTAGATGACGATTCTTCTTGCCCGTCGTTCTCAACATATGTGTCAGTAAACTGACATCCGAAATGTCAGCTTTAAATTTCAAATCTACCGCCAATTTAAGAGACTACGACTAATAGTCATTGACTATACCATGGGATTCTATTCTATTCATCGATTAAAGGGTTATTTTTGAAAGGATTTGCTACAAAAAAAAAATCCGAAGAAATTCGGCAAACCCACCTGTTGAAAATATGCGAAATATTTTTGATTTGCTTTGTTGTCATTGTTTCCAATAAAACTTTAATTCGTAAAATTACACTTCCAATTTTACAATCTACATATCACTTTTCTCAAATTTAACAACAGCTAGAACTTGTTCCAAATTGTCCAGGTCACCACTAAAATTATGGAAAAAAAATTATTCAAGTTCAGATCAGTCCATTAAATATATTCAAACTAACCGAAGTTTTCCATCTCGACCAACACCACGTAATTTCTCCACAGAAGCTATTTGATCCCTTAAATGCGGCATATTTGCTTCGACCAGAATCGGATTGATATTCACCAATTTTGTTACAAATCTAAGCGACGAAATTAAATCTATAAATGAGCGACAGAGAGTTGTGGATTCAGATTTACTTACTGAAAATAGAATGATGAATAAAACGACAAATTGTTGCTGGTGCAGCTCTTCAAAACTGTAGTCACAGTTTCTCTGCGAATATTGTTTTTGGTTATTAAGGATCCATTTGCGCAGGGGAACTAATTTTTACCTAATAACGGACGTTGGAGTGTTATACGAGGGACAGCTAAAAATCAATTCGAATAATTCAAAAATTTGACGACTCGTTGGTCCATTTGGCATTTCAATCATCATCGCATGATCCACGAGAGTGGCAAATGTAGATCTCACAATAAGCTCCAATTTCCTTCCATCATCAGAGAATTTGATGAAAGCCTCTTTAAGCATGGCAATAACCTGTAAGCAAAAAATGCTAACTTTACTATCGAACCCAGACGGGAACGTTAAACGTTTGTACAAATAGTGCGTGTTCGTTAGGTTGCCGTCGTTTCAGACTTAAAAAATTCAAATTTATTTTGTCGAAAACAATCTGGGAAATGGCCTCGCTGCAGTCCCTTAAACATGAAATATACGGTTTCGCATTCATTTGTACGTTGTTCGGAGTCTGAAAGCGTCAATAATATGGGTAAGGCGTTTAAAGTCACTCCATCTGATTTGTCTACAAACCATTTTCGCAAAGTGTGGCAACCACTTGACTATCAAATGTGTTAACATACTGCTGATATTGGCATCGGTTTTGTAATCAAGTTTTTCAATCCCAACAATTAACGAGTGCCAAATCTTATGAACAGCTTGTGTAACATCCTTGGTCGGTGCGGTGCCGGTGAGAAATGAATTGCTCAAAATGTGAGTGTACATGATAACATTGAACAGGCAATTGCTTTTCCCCTTAACGTACAATATTTGCGAGCAATGTATCATAATCACACCAATCATACTGTACGATTTCAGAATGTTATCGGTGAGTCCAACGTATTTTTCAATTGACGACATGAAGACGTTCATCTTTTCCATGATGTTGAATCTTTTACGAATATCCTGCAAACGAATCCTTCAAAATTATTTCGAATTCATGTAAGGCTGTTCCTATTGCCATACCGTCGCATTACAAAAACATTTTCCAACTTCCGAAAAGAATACTAGCAACGGCTCATCCGATTCCAATAATTCAGCCACATCAGTATCACAAACTTCCTGGAATTCTTTCAGTGTCGAAACAATGTTGGTTAATGTTTTCAGATCCTGGAATTTAAACGCATCATTAGTCCTGTCGAGGTCGAATTTCTTTTACACAAATTCTCACTTGATTGTAATTAGTGGAGCAAAAGTTGCAACGAATCCAATTCTTTATAATCAGCGATTGTGGAACATCGTCACAGTTGTCAGATGATAATATCAGCACCAGGAAGCTCAAAAGGTTCCTGAAATAGTTGTTAAATTGCAGTGAATGGCGTCAATTTCAGTTTCTGTTGAAAAAGGTTTTCAGTCGCTCTACACTTACTGAATATCAGTCTTCTGGGTTTCAACAAAGCTCTTGAACAGTTCATGGTTAAGTTCTTTCACACCAAATCTGTTGAACAGACACAGATTTGCTGCGAATTTTGGAATAACGTCCCCTTCGTAACTCTCGGTGAAAGCTTGCTGTATATACGGCAGAATGTGTTTGTTGGTGGTTTCAATGAATTTTACACAATTTTGTCTTTGAGCGGAATTGTCGACGGTCGACAATAGTGTTGCCGCCCTGACAAAAGTCTCGTCTAATCGGCCCAATAGAATTTCTCTTTCCGAAAATGAACAAATACTTAGATACTTGACCAGCCATGAATCTATTCAAAAATCAAAAAATGAAGGAACGTCGACCCATCTTTTATGTCTTTAAACAACCAACCTAGAAGCAAGTGTTCGCCCAATATAAAATTCTCACACTGTGAGTAGATCACATTTAAACCGTCTGCTAGAATTCTCAATGTAGAAACATATCCAGCGTCCAGTCGAAGAGAGGTGATATTTTCCAGTATTTTGGATATGAATATGTGAACTTCCATGTTCTTCTGAATAAATACTATTAACAGTGATATGTATCCTCTAGTGAGAGCTACCTGACGAGGTTGAGTCACCTTGACCAATGGAATTTGAAGTAAAATATTTTGAATACGAGGACCCTGAAAATTGAAATTTAGTCGAAGCTTTGAATTGATGGGACTTCATAGACTACCATTTCGCCCATATCTACTGTCATCGAAAGTGTTAAAAACAACGAAACCACATTATGAATTCCTGTTTCATTTAAAGCCATCAATTTGGCTGTCGAAAATTTGGAACTTATACGACCTGCGAAATGAAGAATTGTTAGCGAGGCTACAGCAACCCAAAATGGTCATTATACCCAGAATTTTCTTCATTTGTGACCCTTCTATTTCTAGTTTAGCTCCAATTTTTCCAAGCAAATACAAAAACATAAAGAAACTTGTGTCTCCTAAGCCAACCGCATCGTTAGAAAGTCTCGATCTTACATCATCTAAGTACTTCGATATGGACGAGCTGATTGAGGTCAAAAGTTAAATTTTATATTTTGTAATTAATTGAAATCGCTGCTTACTTCATAATGGCCAGGTTACTTGGTGCTGATCCAGGAATGAAAAACGAAGAATTCAATTTTTTATGAAAAAATTCCCAGTACAACATTACGATATCAGTCTTGGGCGACCACCTTTCGATCAATTAGTGCATCAGTAGTGAAATATACAGCTCTTTCATGTGACTAGTCAAACTTACCACTCATACATCAAGGGAATAGTTAAACACATGAACATTCGCAGCAGTTCTTCGGCTGGATCAGAATTAAGAAATTTTCGAGTTAACCCTTCGAGAAGTTCATAATTGTCCGCCGACTGAAATTAGATTGAATGTGAAAATCCACACAACGATATGTTTCTGTCAATCTTACTCTTAGGCTTGACGACCCAACGAACGTTCCACTATCTGAATATCCGTACAGTGTTGATACCCCATTGAGTAACCACGCAGAGAATTCAATATCATCCTTTGGCTGAACGCTCCTTTCACTTATTATCTTGCTTCCGTCATTTAACTGATTTAAGCATTTATTGAAATACATCCAAAACGGATCGACTCGGTCATGATTGTGCAATTGTTCTACTAAGAGTTGCAATAAAAGCCACAACTCCTTGACACACATACATTCGAATGGTGATTGGATGATCAGTTCGGATGATTTATGCTATGGTTGCAGAGTTATCGATATGTTAATTGTTGACAAAAAAAAATGTTCTTAGGATGGTGCACCGTCAATCACTGACCTTATTGTATTTCCGGCTCGAAAGAAGCATCAGATCACGAATAAGGCTGCACAGCTGCCGTTCAAATTCCGTATCTCGTAACGAATTGAATTCCATGATCTGTAACGAAAATTGATTGTAGTTTAGGACGACGACCACAGCTACAAATACCTCATTCTGCAAAATTCTTAAATTGATTGTAAGACAAAGCCATCTCCACTCCAAATGCCCGTGGAATAAATGATGCAACGATGAAGTGTACTGATGGAATAATAATTTAAAAAAACGAAGAAGTTAGACATAGACATGCACTCAATTACCAAAGTTCCAGATCTATGACTCGGAGGTGATATAAAATTGATATGCGGCAGGGATAAGTGATTATTGAGGAGATTTTCCAACGATCTGAGTCCCGTCCTCACAGTATCACCATCAAGTCTATCAGCTCCGACAAGATTACGAATTTTGATTAAAAACTGTGTCACCTGCAAACGAATGTCAAGAAACGGTTTCCGGTTTTCCTTCAGATTAGTTCGAGAAGCGACGATGAGTGTCTGTATACTCATTCTGAAACGAAATGTTTTATTTAGGTCGATGAAAGGACTTAAATAAAGGGACTCGTAACACACCGTGCTTTGTTCATAAAACGTGTCAGGACATAAGAGTTTGATAGTGTGCTGTCAGATATTTTAATATCAAAGACTTCGAAGATGCAGATATGGTGTTCGTGAGACAGAAATTGCGTGTCCATACTCTTAACGAATCCATCATTCGGTAACTGATTGCCATCACACTCGCCTCTACAATTGAAACATAGGTTCGTCGGTTTTGAAGCAACTGAAATTAACGTACTTTAGTGAATTGCCCAGACTAATCGTTGTTGTTTGTGGTATTGCAAAGGAAACTGAGATTTCACTGGTTATTCGTTAATTACTAGACTTGATGTTATCAAAACATATACATTGCGCCAAAATGCGTAACCCGATTAATCTTTTTGCGGTTTAATAAAAACTGAATCGTCAATCACATCCACTAACCATTGTCAATATTGTCAATTGTTTCCATTAACAAATCGTCTAAGAAATCATCATCGTCTAACATTATTTCTTTTCTTTTTTAAAAAATATCTTTAGTCACAACAACATAAAAATGTAAACAAAAAAAACTGTTGACTCTGTTCAATACAGTGTGTTGTCAACGCCAGTGTTGACAGAAAAAGAAAACCGGATAAGTAGACTATTGTGAAAGTTGGAAGGTGCTTACTAATTAGTCTATTTCAAGGCCATGCGAATTGTCAAATTATTGTCAAATTTCATCCATAGAGACATAACCTCATCTATATTTATATGCAATCCGATCTCTGTGGATGTAATCGTGTTCGTTCGGCCAGTGAAAATTCGTGTTTACAGTTACTTGGAACAAACCTATAGATTCAGTGTTTCTAATAGAGAGGTCCACAATAGGTCTGTTCCAATGTTATTTCAGATGTCAAAACATCATCCATAGAGACATAACCATAGCAATACATTCACGATGTATTTACAATTGGTCGCAAAAGCGTTGAGGTTATGGCTGTCTGGATACTTTCGTTCGTTTTCGGTTTGTCAAGAATCATTGTTACAGTACAATGGAATATACCTATATTTTCGGAAATTTTGAAATTGTTAGGTTTGATGATGTTATTATAAAGAAGTGGAAAGTACCAAGCCACCAAATTACACATCGAAGTATAACAACTTGAAAATTCATTTTTTCGGAGTGAAGTTTGTTTATCGGAGGCGAAGTCGACACGAAAACGTGACTTTCCAGTAAATCCCACTTCATGTAATTGCTTTATTTAATGGCAAACGCGATTTTAGATTCATACAGCTATTCACGCCGTAAGTGCGGTCGAAATTCAAAATGGAAAGTGCGGAGGTCTTTCTAACGTTAGCGTCAGTTTCATACGCAATGAAGCATTGAAATGTATTTTTCGGTTCACTTTTTCATCGAATCGTTCACTTAAAATTCAAATTTTAGGCACACTTACGGCGTGAATTATTTCTGTTATACGTGGCTCCACTGTTTATATCATGGCCCTACGTTAGTGAAGGGCCGTGACGCAAGTCCGTTCACACTGAAAAATTTGACAAAAATTTTTCCGCAGGACTGAGGAACATATATACACGAACTTTTTGACTTTTCCCCCTTTGCTCCTACTACCCCCAAAGTATTTTATTCGCGTCCATACGGGCGTCCATACGAGTTCAACGAGCTATCACATGCCTCATAAGGTTAAGATTTGGCCGAGATATTACATTTCAAAACTTGGAAATTTGCAGAAATTTGTATGAAGAAATTAATTTTCATACATTTTGAAATTGATGAATTTTACCAACCTTTGTTACTTTGTTACTTTGTTACAACGAACCTTTTGAATTTACCGGTGAATTTGGCTGAAATTTTCAGGGACGTATTTCTAAGAAACTAATTTGAAGGAATTTTTATAAAAGCTTATAATTTCGGAGCTATGAGCGTGTTAACCTATTGAGCTATGGGACCTATAACTCGGAAAATATGGCAGATAGAAAGTTCGTTTAAAAGACAAATTTATAGAGTTTCAGATTTCATTTGACACGTGTTTCATGGTTTTCCTAAAAAGTCGTCTATTTGGGAGCTATGAGCGTTTTAAGTGCGAGCTATGTCAGCCATAACTTGGAAAATACTGCAGATAGAAAACTCGTGTAAAAGACAAAGTTATAGAGTTTTAGATTCTAGTCGATACGTGTTTCATGGTTTTCCTAAAAAGTCGTCTATTTGGGAGCTATGAGCGTTTTAAGTGCGAGCTATGTCAGCCATAACTTGGAAAATACTGCAGATAGAAAACTCGTGTAAAAGACAAAGTTATAGAGTTTTAGATTCTAGTCGATACGTGTTTCATGGTTTTCCTAAAAAGTCGACTATTTGGGAGCTATGAGCGTTTTAAGTGCGTCAAATTTTCGATTTTCGTCAAATTTTCTATTTTTATCAAAGAGATCAAAGAGAAAGTTATACAATTATGTAAGAAGAATATTTTCGTTCAAACTGCACAATGTGATTGTCTATTATCTGCGACCAAATTCTAAAAAAGCACAACTTACAAAAGAGCTGATATCGCCCAAAACCACTTACAGTGGAGGTGTGACGCAAGTCCTGTTATCCACTTACAAAAGAACTGATATCGGTGTAGGTGACGCTTACAGGTTCGACACGCAAAAAGGTATGCGTCACAAATGGCAGCTGATGAGGAAAGTACGCGAAAGTTTTATCAACAAAAATTTACCAGAAAAATTTTAGGAAGAAAATTATAATAAAAAAGTTTGCGTCACAAGTGGCAGATGTTGAGGAAGGAAAATTTTAAAAATTGTGAAATATATTCCTAAAAATGGAATTCAAACGGAAGAAAGCCGAATCATCTGCCACTTTTTGACGCAAACTTTTTTATTATAATTTTCTTCCTAAAATTTTTCTGGTAAATTTTTGTTGATAAAACTTTCGCGTACTTTCCTCATCAGCTGCCATTTGTTACGCATACCTTTTTGCGTGTCGAACCTGTAAGCGTCACCTACACCGATATCAGTTCTTTTGTAAGTGGATAACAGGACTTGCGTCACACCTCCACTGTAAGTGGTTTTGGGCGATTATATATCCTTCTCAAGATATAAATTTCTGCTTGTGATTTCTGGACCATGTTATCGTTTATTCTTATTTTTGAACCTATCTATTATTCAAGGTTGCTCAAATAATTTGCCTTCGACCAAATATTCTTTTCGTTTGTTATCAGTTCATTTTTTAAAGAAAAGGTTTTTTCCCAGAGCTACAATAATTACAAACATACAAACAGTTTGAATTGGTCAAGTATACCTATATTCAACTTATCCAATTCACATATCTTTAACTACACGAAGGATTAGAGTGTTCAGGTATATCCAAATATCTATTACATCACATATAGTTTGCCAAAATATTTTATCTAGATTGGCCTTACATGATATCATATCTGTTTACAAATAATTACGGTGCAGCTACTGATTGCAACCTTAACCTAGGCTTTATCAAAGCTACATCTCTTTTTTGTTTTGAATAGCCATGTGAGCCGTGTATGTTTTAGCAAAATTATTATGTTGATAAAAAGAATGCCGATTTTATCAGCGCACCGAAAAACCTAATTAAAAGAATTTTACACTTTCTAACACCTGATAACGATACTATTAGTTTTCCACTACAGTATCGAATACATATTATCGAATTCAACGATTTCGCATAAATACCGCACTTAGGTTGCACAAAACTCAGTAATTTTTCGGGCACGCTTAGTTTTGGTCTCGTTGACTCAGCAAAAATGGAAGGATTATTTTTACTATTTTTTGTGCTCATTGTGGGATCGCAGGCAGTTCCCTTTAGCCGGGTAGCAAATGGAGAAATATCCAGCAATGCTAATCATGCATGTATGGTACTTGTCATTCGGTCAGAATTGAAAGATACGGGTACTGCAGTCCTAGGAAGTGGTTCTATCGTATCAAGACGACACGTTCTCACAGCGGCTCACTTACTGTACGGAGAAAAAAACACCTATCAGATAAATTTCTTTATTGAACGCTCTCGCCGTTCATTTCAATCCACTTTTTCGATTATTCATGAGAACTATGATGAAGATACCTACCATAGCGACATTGGCCTGATATTTCTTCAGGGAGTGGATTATTTCTCTGTACTTAATGTTATTCCAATTTCCACTGTGGATGTACCAGTATCAGTAGTTGGTACAGTGACAGGATATGGATTCACATCAGAAACGTCGAGAACTGCTTCACTTGAACCCATGTCGGCTAATCAAACTGTTACTGCTTATTGCGTTTTTAGTGATTTCGAAGCGGCTGAAACTCATTTTTGTGCATTGGATTCTGCATCATCAAGCATTATTTGTCCAGGAGACAATGGTATGAATCTTTTAATATTTTTGAGTATAGGAAAACCCTCCATAAAATCCTTAACTATCGATTACAGGTGCAGGATTATACATTAAAAATACTACCACCGGAGCAAATGAACTGGTAAAATGATACTAAATTTAAATTTTAGTTTTTAGTTTTTAACAACTCAGAATATTGTCATCAGATTGGTGTTGCATCTCGAATTATGAAAGGATGCTCAAAGACAGACTACACTGGCTACACACGCCTTTCACTATTTGCAACCTGGGTCAATGAAATAACCAATATGTAAACTTGCTTTACTAAATATGTTCACCATCACTAAAAACTTGCTGTGTTTTTCTTTGAAGTTTTTCAAGTTCGCAGTTAAGGAAGCTTTTCACTGAATATTATTTTAATGTAGCAGTTCCATTACTGCTACATTGTAGCAGCTACAACCGCTAGAATTGTTACGAATTTTTTTTTAATGTAAAATGAGAGCCTGGAACATATTGTAAGATCTTCTGATTCATGTGGTGATCTGAAAACTCCAATGAGATACAATGTCTTTGACTTTGTATTTTCCATCTTCGAGAATTTATGTACAGGGGAAGTTAATGAAATTTAGACAGGAATTTGCCTCATCTGTTTTTCATATTTTTCACTCAAACAAACAGACCTGCTTATTTGTTTGAACGGGTGGTGTATGGTATAGTGGTATAGTTAAATTCACGCGCGTGTGTAGGGCATGGGCCGACGTACTACTTTACCCTGAAAACTACAAAGGCGCCCTCCTTATTTTCATAGCTGAATACGGTCGATTCATTAAGGTTTAAACTGAAAACTACAAAAGCGTCATTTACAGCTAAAGAAAAATTGCTGACAAGTGGAGAGGACATGAACAAGATACATGCCCTATTGGCAAAACCGTATAAGGACGTATTAGCAGTTTTGTTTGTAAGTCAAATAAAGTGTCCCTGCTTCTATTTAGTCTGTCGCGATGACTACTAGCTGAAAATCCGTTGAAGCGAATTCCGAATATATTTTACTGACGGACGCTGTAATTGCAACACTGCATTTGCATGTATGCATTGCATTATTGGAAATAATATGGAATATTCGTTCGATCATTTATTACAAAAAGAATAAGAAGAAGAAGTGTTGTTTTGAAGTTTTTTTTTTGTTCAAGATATGTAAATATTATACTTGCAAAGATATTTATTCTATATGAGTGTTTTTCGTGATATTGGAACCTTTGTTCTCGCGTTTTTTATTTAATTTTAAGGTTGTTGTCTGTACAAAAAAAATCATATATGAATCTACCATCGAATCAAGGTCAACAAATCAATTAAGTATGTTTTTGAATACCAAAACGATCGTTACAAGTTCTTACCCGAAAGGGTATTCTACATAATCAGTTTAAAATTATGATAAGAAAGACGTAGATAAGACGAGTCAAGTAAAATTTATCTTCAGTTACTCGTTGCACGTCTCCATCTTAATTTTGTTCGTGACTATATTTTAGTCTTTAAAAAATTGCAGAGTCATGTCTCTGAGGGAATTGGTAGAACCTGACTGTCAGGGTGCTAATTCCTTGATGCGGCTCGGTAACCATATTCGACATGATACCGCATACAAAGATGTGGGCTTTGGTCCAAGTACGTCGTCGTTCGTGAACCGACCACATGAATTCAATGGGTCCGATCAACTGGTCCAAGAATTCCTTGGACAAATAGCTCCGCCTCAGTCATTTCAAATGGATGCATTACTTCAAGAGATGCGAGATATCGATACACAATCCTTTCATAATCGAATAGTACAACGGCCTCCACTGGTCATCGAAGAAGTGAATAATGGATTTGATTGGGCGAATGAGTTTTCGACTGTAAATCATCAATTTCCTCCGAATGTTGACGAATTTGCTGCTATTGAAAGTAAACATTTAAATGAATTTTGGAATCAAAGCGTGCAAAATATCCCTACCGTTGTCGGACCATTAAACAGTAAACCGTGGGAGACTGAATTTCTCGATGTTAGTGAATCGCTGCAGCAAATGGTTCGTGTGCATTTTGTAAACGCTAATTCATTAATATAATAATTGATTACGTAAAAGAACATTGCTGGTAATGTGCGATTGAACGATTCGTCATTGGGCAGTGAAGATTCCGATCAATTCAAATATTCAGAGTTCATGAGATTCATGCAAAATGTAGATGACAATCAGATTGGAATTGAAAATTCGCAAGAGTTAGGTGCTACTGCTAAGGACTGGGTTAGTGACTTCAATTCACTGAAGATATCTCCAGAAGGTATGTACATCAAACAACGTTTATGGAATAAAGTCGCTACGAAAATTCTCTGTTAGCTGAAGAAGGCGAAAACTACAACAATCAGTTCTGGAACCGATTGCAGGACGAATGGAAAAATATTTCCAGTGAAAACGACGAGGCTCATCCGTGGACATCAGAGTTTAATGAATTTCATGATCCATACAAGGTATATATATTCATCAGGATATCGAACCGAATTTAAGATTAAAGATTTCTACCAAATTTTAGGAGTACATGTTCGATGAAGAAAACCCAATGACTGATATGGAAAATGCCTTCGAAAAAGGGAAATTATTCTTAGCACAAGGTGACATTCCCAGTGCTGTTTTATGTTTTGAATCTGCTGTGAAACAAGATCCAAACAATGCTGAAATTTGGGCGCTTTTAGGAACATCACAGGCTGGTATGTAGTTCTCTGTTCTCTGCATCTGTGATATTTCCTCATAAAATCAAATTTTCTTCTAATTCAGAGAACGAAAAAGATCCGAACGCTATAGCCGCATTGAAACGATCACTCGAACTAAATCCCAATAATGCGAGTGTCATGATGTCATTAGCAGTTTCGTTCACCAATGAAAGTTTACAAATTCAGGCGCTAGAAATGTTAGTAAATTGGTTGAAGTGCAACGAAATGTACCGCCATCTCATTCCTTTATCGATGATGTCTTCCAATGATGACGGTGCAGCGAGTATGACTGCCCGTGGACCTGACTTGAAAGAGGTCCAACAACTATATCTGAAGGCTGTGCAACAAAAGCATCCGACCATTGACCCGGACATTCAGGAAGCATTGGGCGTGCTATTTAATTTATCATCCGAATATGACAAAGCGGTAGACTGTTTTAATGCTGCATTACACGTGCGCCCGGACAATGCAAAAACGTGGAATCGTCTTGGTGCTAGCTTAGCCAATGGCAATCGCTCTACGGAAGCTGTCAATGCATATCAACGGGCTTTGGCCATTGAACCGGGTTTTATTCGAGCGCGATACAATGTTGGGATTATTTGCATCAATTTGAAAGCCTACAACGAAGCGGCTGAACATTTTCTGCAAGCACTGAATATGCAAGCTGATTCGTTGACCCGGTCTGGATTACATCAAACGAAACCATCCAATCAAATGTCCGAAACAATTTGGAGTACATTACGTATGGCAATATCGTTGATGGGTCGTATGAATTTACAGTCGGCTGTGGATGATCGTAATTTGACAGCGTTGAATGAAGCATTCAATTTGAACGGTTAGTGTTAACTGGGGGAAATAGTGATGGTTCTATTAAAGAATATATTGTGGGTACATTGTTTTGTAAGCTCATTTCAATGTGTTTTAAATTCCAAAGCTACTGGTTTTCGTTGGCATTCACTCTAAAAATTGTTAAAAATGGTAGCTTCAAATGTGATCGGGATAGTCTTGAAAATTGTACAAACTTCGTTATTACTGAGATGCTTTAATAAAGTATGATGCATTTTAACAGTGAAATTTTCATCATCATCAGTCTTCATTGATTACACAAAGTGATGTCCACGACATGAGTGTGATGTGAGAGATTTCGAAAAATGATCTAAACTCGGACAACTATTTTCTTTATTCCAGATTCACCGAAGCAGTTCATTCCGATGAGATTTTCATCGTAAATATACAATTTTGAGGCAAAACACTTTAGCACTGATGCTATGCTGTGGTCATTTCAAAAATTTGAAATAATTCAATATTGGGAAGAGAAACTTATTAAAGGGTGGATTTTACGTGGTCGGAGCAACTTAACACAGTCCTTCCTCTTGCCTCGCTTCGATATCCTAATTCTTGTTTGATTCTTCTTTCATATGTGACCTTTCAGAAACGGCAAGCGTTTATAGCAACAAATTAAAATAAAGTAGTTCCTTGTGTTTGATACAAAATCTATCACTTCAACATTTTTACCGTGCATTTCACTGTATAAAATTTCGCTAGTCAGAGCCCATTTGTGTGCGTTTTCGATTGCAGAGATTAGTCATGTTGCTATGAGGTTATGGCTACATCAGACATACGACTGATGACTTCTGTTATTATATTTCTTGAACAGGTCATATTCAGTTGCGATAATGAACACAAAGTTTGTAGTACAAATGAAGCAATGTAATGAAATTGAGGTGAGACAGGTCATATTAATCCGAAAATGTGATTTGGTACATCATGGAAGTATTTATATATTGGTCAAAAGCCATAGTGATAAGCCGTGTTAGCGCAATGGTTTCACAGGGTATATAGCCTTGTATCAGTCGACTCAACAGAACAGTGAGATTGTGACTTATTGTGCGTTAGCATAAATTCTCGTAAAATGTTGTCGCCAAAGATCATCATCTTCCTAACTATGGTTACATGGGCTACAGCATACATACCAGTTGTAACGGAAACAGAAACAGTGATTAACATAGCCACTGATTTACAAAAAGATATATTTAAATGTGACGCTCACGGTAAATTTGTGACCGGCCAAAAAACTTGCATTTTAAAGTGTACAATTGGGTGCACATCCGTTGGTTGTGGTCTGTTCAAAAAATGCGAGAAGATGACCTTTTCTGAGCCAGTAGAACCGTACGCTAGTCAATATAAATGCCATTGCAACTTAGGTGGGACTAATCTTAGGCCTGACGAAATGTGAATCAAAGTGCGGTCTCAATAAATACCATAAAGCAAATGATCGATTTCAGTGTTTCAATTTAAAAACTTGCACCGCTTCAGAGAATTGTATGGCTAATTCTTAAGATTCCAATCTTCTTGATCAAAAACGTAAGAAAATTACAACCACAAAGAGCCGTTCAGTAAAACAAATTACGAATCTGTTTTGGTAAATAATTTACACATCGATATCCACGGCACATTTTGAAATTGAATGACACAACTTCTAGTACCCACAGACGACAGACTATTTCAATCCACGTAGCACCTGACTATATACAATTAAATGATGGCTTAAACTACATCTAGCCCCGAACAATTAATATGGTGACTATTCGTTTGCATAATTTCCGATACATCTCGTCATATTACAAGTGAATAGTCTCCATATAAGAGTAGTCTCTCAGGTCAGGAAATGGACATGGACAAATGACTATAATGACGCCACCAAGATTAGGTGGATGCTATCTTATCTAAGCCAGTGAAAATCAGAAAAACGGGTGAATGACTCCATGTACTTTGTTCCCCTTTCATACTTTTAAAGTCTTTGTCCGATTGCTCAACTTATATAGTCGATATACCAAATGTTTAACACGTAAAGCTTAGGCTCTATTCATAAATCAGAAAAGTAGGAAGAGGTAATTTCGTTTTGACATACTAAGGGGTTAATATACTCAAAATGATTTGACTGTTAACGACCGCATCAACCCACTACAAAACATGATCTGCGCTGACTGCAGTGCAGTCATATCAGGAGACAAAGTTTCGACAACTATCTGTACGAGTGTATGTAATCGGAAATCGGAAATAATGACTCACTAACTGAGTAAGCTAAGCACTTCAGTCTCGTTGCAGTCATGTATGTAAAGAAATTAATTTATAGAAATTTCTTTATGCATTTAATACCTATTCAAAAAACTATATTTGACTATCGCTTGGCATTGTTGGTATTCAGTTAATAAATAAATCGACTTACCACTGATGTAATAGGCAAATTACACGAAGAACACCTTCCAATTTACCACTTATATAGACGCTCTCGCACGCACAACGAACGTGACGAAAAAGAATTTCAGAGAATAGCCTTAGTTTATTTTGTATAATCCTCAATCAAATTTTTATTTTTAACATTTTTGCGATTATGTTTTCGAATCGTGTTGTATTTTAACTTATTCATTCACATAGTTCATAATAGTAGCATAAAATTTATGTTAAAAGTTCATGTACATTTGCCTTTTTTTTCAATTCCCCATAGCGTATCGTTGAGTCCATTCCTTAGCGTTTTTGATTGCTTCTGATTCACTGACTTTCCATAATTCGGCAACATCATTGGCCAAAGGATCATCGGGATTTGGGGCACTAAGCAAAGCTGTAAGTGAATAGAAGAAACAGTTATGTGAAAAGATGAATTTCATATAGTGCTAATGTCTGCAAGTATAAAACTGTGATCTTGACTTTGAAACAGAATAGTTGGAATAGTAAGTATGCCTTGCATAACTAATAAATACGTTACGGCGAGGGAAGTCTTATAAATTCCATGTTTTATACTTGTGTCTATTTCGAGTTTCCCATCAAAATCACACTCCCTCGAATGGCTTCACCCTTGGTAATACTCAAAAAATCATTTTAACAAATTCTTTAAAAAATAAATCGAAAAAGAAATTTATTTTCTTGGAACTTTGATATGCACTTCTTGGAAATGCAATCGTATAAATCACAATGGAATGTATCGGAGCATAAAATGCACAACATAAAGAAAATCATCGATGAAACGCATACCTTGAATTGAAAGCAAAACCGTTCTAATTTGTAGGGCCGGGCTCCATTTATCTTTCAAAATATCGAGACATATTCTACCCAAGCGATCAATGTTTGGATGATAAATTTTTGTGATGAACCGAACTTTTGGTGCGGACATTGGATAATCTTCAGGCAGAAAGAGTTCCAATTTGAAGAGACCACCCTCGAATGGTGAGTCTGACGGTCCAGTTACGATGACGTGAAAGTATCTGGCATTATTCTCGTCGGGAACGGCTGAAATTCCGGGTACGGGCTCCTGAAGAAGTCGCACCGTTTCTTTAATAATACGACGAGATAATGCGGCCATTTATTTCAGAAATTTTTTTCTAACACGAAGTTTTGACTCAAAATGATACTTTTCGTTCGTGAAATTGCAGCGGAATTCCCAGCTTCCGGACAAATAGATAACGATCGGACTATGCTTAACGAATTGAATACACTTTCAACGGGATAATTTCAGCGATGGCCTTTCTATGTTCATCAATAATTCGTAATTTAACAATGAACAATGAAATTTTATGGTGCAAAACACAGGTATGACACTTTAAATGCTCAAATTTGATGGAACACTTGCGACAAAATATAGAATTTTTTTGTGTCGTCATGTTGGTTTTTCTTGCACACACTGTCTGGTCGGTCTGGTCGGTCTGGTCATTAGGAGTTTTGTTGCGCTTCGCCGAGCGTTCAGTGATTCTGTTCAAAAGCACGCACGCAAAATTTGAATATCAAAATATTTAATTGCTTGAAAAACTCAATCTCTCATAAAATACGATTTATATTACTTTCATCGATAATTAACGCAATTTGTCAACGATTCTTGCTAAAGGCATTTCTTATTTAATTTTTTTTTATCTTACGACAAACGTAAACCGGTCTAGTTAAGTGAGTCAGAATTAGAGTCATAATTAGGCGTATTCGATTGATAAAGTATAGATTATTTCCTCAGAATCGATTGTCGATATTTCCGAAAAATCAATATCAATCCAATGTTTTATAAATATTCATTGATTATAAAACATTTGATTAATATTGTATCGACTATTTTCAATTTAATCATACACGTATGGAATTTTGAAAACCGAAACATTTTCTATTTCTGAGTTTTTAAATATTTCTCTATATAAATAGTATGTTGTGTTACAAGTATTGTCATGGATCTCGCTCCGCTCGTAAGGAAAACTTGGGTGTAGTGCTGAAAAAATCTCATTACAATATATGTAACACATCATGCTTTGTGCCAACCGAGAAATAGAAATAGACAAGAGCACAAAAAATCACAATTTTCACTGTAAACAATCACTCTTCAAATTTGATCGATCACATTGCTTTGCATTTTCTCAAAACAATGCTGTAACAACTCATACAAATTCCATATCAACACTGCTTTGAGTGTTGTAATATCAAATCAAATCAAACGGGTGCTGAAATAAGTCACTTTACAACACTAAAATGAGTGCTGAAAAGAGTCGTATTTCAATTCTCGGTGGCACAAAATACATTTTTTTGATACCAACATCGAAAGTTGATACTTTCGCCCTCGAAATCCGGGGCGAAAGTAAAAAAATGCAAGTTATGTGTTTGAGCGGGGAGAAAGAAAGAATACATAAAGCGAAAGTCAATATACATAATGCGAAAGTCGACTACATAATGTAATAGTCGACTCTTGTCAATAAGTGTACTGCGATCAAAATTGAAATAAAGCGTGCGCCAGTGCTCTTATTGAAATTAACATACGAAGTTGATACTTTTTGTTGTTAATGATTTGTTAGTTATTTGTTAATTTTTGTGTGTGTTATTGTTGTGATGGCTAAATAATTAAATTTTTGATATACCAGGGGGCTGCCGCCCCCTGGACCCCCGCATTTTCTGGCTAAATGCCTTCATATTTCAACATTTTGTTCTGCTGTTTGCGATACGTATCAACTTTCGATGTTGGTATCAAAAAAAATAGTATGAACGACTCGGGGCAAAAGTAAAAAAATTCAACCTGTGCGATTGAGGCCCTTGCCTTCGGCGCGGGCATCAACTCTCGCACACGGTTGAATTTTTTTACTTTCGCCCCTTGTCATTCAATGTACTATTTAAATTCGCAAAAAACAAGTAGGCCACAAAATAGAAAATGTGTCGGTTTTAAAAATCCCGTGCGTGCAGATTGATGATATTTTTCAGTGAACATGCCTAGTCTAGGATCCCACTATACATTAACTCCAAGATCTAAGATTTATTGGACGAGATAACTCGATGCAATATCGTCTCTAGCAAACAAACTAGGACAATTAAGGTGGTAAAACTATACAGTGTACGCTGTCATAGAAAATTATAAATTTTTAAAAATAAATTAAATGAAGTATAAGCAGCGATGTGCCTTTTATGTGTTGAAAATATTTATGTCTTTTGTCCACATTACGGTGTTCCAAATTTGTGATTGTAATGTCTTTTTGTGTGTTTTCCTCCATCATTTTGGTGTGCAAAAATGAAATGAAGTTTAAAATTTGCGTATGTCGATTTTGCTTTAAAAAAGTGCGGTACAGCAACTCCCAACACAAAAAAGTCAGTGTCAAATTTGTTAAATAGGGTGGTATTTTGATTGCGTCAAATCGAAGTTTGTTTGCTAGAGAGGGTATTGATCGAGGCTGATATAATGATATCATTAAATCTAATAATTTTTTTTATTTAAAAAGTGTCTACGTTTAAATCTTTTACTTCACTAGGATGAACTATCACCGCATTTCAATATATGGAAACACTGACCATAGCTCATCATAGTGTTGTCGATAACAAATCACTTGTGTCAGGTTCGCCTTGGCAATTAACAATAAAGAACATTAATCTGTTAGGAGTGCTGTGATGAAATATAGAGATTTATCAATCGTTTAGACACATTGATAGAATGAATCATGTTTACGAAGTAGAATACAAAAGAGTAGGAGTTCATCTTAAATATGAACAATCACCAATCCTTGGGTTGGTCTCAGGCGTAAAAGTAGTAAAAAAACATTTCGAATTATCTGCGTTAACACTAACAGCATATTTTTGTATAACAACACTGACGTGTAGCCAAAATGCGGTCATTGGCTGAATAGGCTGAATAGGCGAAAGTGCACAGCAATCTTTTTACCGCCAAAACAAACCTCGTAAAGATATAAATTTTCCACAGTACGCGTTTTACTACTCCTTCGTACATTTTAATTGCAACAGACTATTTACGAGAAACTAAAGAATGGAAAAAGAAAATATTTCCAATAACATGGCTCGCTTCTCATTGAAGGTAAATACGAATTGCTGGTTTTAATTGGAGTTTAATTGAAAGAAATTGAATGATTTTTTCGCATTTTAATGTTAATTGCGAAATAGTTGGTATGGGCGTCGCGTTACAAAGGGACCATATTTCCATATTCTAATTTTGTACTAATGTCGCTGACTTAGTTATACATAGTTTGCGGTATTTTCAAATATAATATTATTGCCAAACGATCTTATATTCCTGCGCAATTTTGCACTATTTTAGAGAAACATATGATTGAAGGGTCCCGTCATATGTTTTCAAGCTAATATTTGTTTCGAAGCATCGTTAGAATAATAGAACGTTTCAGACCATTTTACGACATAATATTGAAATATTGGTTTCGATATCACTGTAAATGTGTCACCAGTTTTTTTCTAACTCAACAATCATCAGTGTGAGGTTATATAAACAAACGAATATTTTGTGATTGCAAGTTATTTTGCTGAGCAAAGACTTTAGACAAATTGCATCGTAATCATTTTTCAGTTATAACTGTTATGGACCCGTTTTTGTCTTACATCAGAATTTAAGATCTAAGAAATTTTGAGTAAATCAGGCATAATTTCCGTCCACAGAGTCCGAGAAAAGTTTTAACAGAACCGTCGCAGATCGCATCCAAACTACCAAAACTACAGTCTCTCGATGAACCAGTCAAACCCAATGAGTTAACGGATACTGACATGTCTATCGCCAACAAACAATCGACTTCATTCGATCCGCAATTGGAGCCACTACTTCGTGAAAATCCTCGGCGTTTTGTTATTTTTCCCATTCAATATGAGGATGTCTGGCAAATGTATAAAAAGGTGAGCAACAGACAACGTTAGTGCCTATGTCAACGTTTTTGCAAATGAAACATATTCACAGGCCGAGGCATCGTTTTGGACAGTCGAAGAAGTGGATCTCAGTAAAGATACGGTAGATTGGGAGAATAAACTGAACGAAAATGAGCGCAAGTTTATCAGTCACGTACTTGCCTTTTTTGCCGCATCCGATGGTATCGTCAACGAAAATTTAGTGGAACGATTCAGCCAAGAAGTGCAGATCACCGAGGCTCGTTGCTTTTACGGTTTTCAAATTGCAATGGAAAATGTCCATTCCGAAATGTACAGCATCTTAATCGACACTTTGATTAAGGACAAAAATGAGAGGTAGGTCTGATGTTGCTGGTTTGATGATAGTGAAAATAATTTCGTTGTCAACTTTGAAGGGATTACTTATTCAACGCCATCGAAACGCTTCCTTGTGTAAAGAAGAAAGCTGATTGGGCACTACAATGGATCGGCAGCAAAACGGCCAATTTCGGTGAACGTATTATCGCTTTTGCAGCAGTGGAGGGTATTTTCTTCAGTGGCAGCTTTGCATCGATTTTCTGGTTGAAAAAGAGGGGCTTAATGCCTGGTTTGACATTCTCGAACGAGTTGATCTCACGCGACGAAGGATTACACTGTGACTTTGCATGTTTGATGTTCAAACATTTGCAACAAAAACCAACTGACGAAAGAATAATTGAAATTATTCGAGAAGCTGTGAAGATTGAACAGGAATTCTTATCGATTGCATTACCTGTGTCTATGTTGGGCATGAATTGTGGGTTAATGTGCGAATATATTGAGTTTGTTGCTGATCGACTGCTCAATGAACTGAATGTTGAAAAGGTATAATGGAAACGGTGGCAATCCATTTTTTCGGAAGTTTATTTACGTTGGAATTCTTTCGTTACAGATCTACAACACCAAGAATCCATTCAGTTTTATGGAGTTGATCTCATTGGAAGGCAAGACAAATTTCTTCGAGAAGAAGGTTGGCGAATACCAAAAGCAAGGAGTTATGGCTAATAACAGTGACAGTGTGTTCACTCTGGACGCAGACTTTTAAGATAAATAGCCAAGACGATGCCTATTAATTTAACCTAAGCAAATTATATTAACTGATCAGCGATTGAAAACAGTTTGATGTTGTGACAATTGAAAGTATTTCTTAAATTTACATTTATTTTCAAAAAAATATAAATTTTCCATTAAAACAAGGCCGAAGGAATTTAGAATGTTCACCAGCATTGGATTACTGGCACGAAATGAAAGGTAAGACTCTGCAGATGAATTCAAACAATAAGAACCAGAAGATTTCTAAATGTTCAACTGATGTCTTACAGTTGAAATAACGGTGATAGTGGTAGGTCTTTTGTACGGGAACATTGACTTCGCTAACCTTCGACAACAAAATTTTATTTTTTCTCCAAAAAATGCGTCAGTAGGGAATTGTATCACACACACTGATGACTTGGAAACAATTATCAGTTTAGAACAAAAGGCAATTCAACTCAAATGAAAAATTTTTAATCTGCCATCGCGTCAACTGAATTCAAATCTGAGTTTATTCCCGAATTCAAAAGCTTGAATTCATGCATCATCTCTTCAGAGGTTCCACCAAAATCAGCATCATCAAATAAAGTAGCCGCAAAGTATTGACTAAATATTCTCGAAATATATTGATCCTTTAAGATGGGCCACATTCCTTCTAAAAATCCGATATGGCCTCCTCGAGCCGTTATGACGATAGCTACATGCGATGATTTTAGTGCAGCACTTATCGGGATTGCTGTGAATAGGTAGAAATATTTGTATATGCTTTCTCAGAAATGTATATCCTCTCACTACTAAGACTCGGAACAGGTCAGGTATTGCTTAAACTGAACCTGATTTTCAAGTTGACCTGAAAATATTCGAATCTCAGCTGACCTCAGATTTCTGGAATACCTGAAATATCCCAGATGTACCTGACATCTAACCTGATATACAGGAATTTTTACTTATTTTCAGATATGTAAGTTCAGGTCAGGTAAAAGTTTCAATTCAGGTTCAATTTTAATCAGATTCAGATAATCTGACATTCAGGTCGACCTGACCCTTTTACAATACAGTACCATCAAATGGTTGCAACGGATCATCTGCAGCGTTTAGGCAAAGCATTGGTGTAGTTATCTTGTGTAATTTGTCATGTAATGATGCGGCCCTGTAATATTGTTCGACATCTTCGTAGCCAAAATGTTTCGATGTAAAATGTGAATCGAATTGTTTGATGGTTTTGCACTGTAACAAATAACTCGAACAATACCGAAAAGCTGCAGGATCTACATTATCTCGTTTACCTGAAAAATTCTGTCCATTTCTTGTTTATCAAGTTTCAAAAATTCACAATAATTGTTCACAGTGCTGGACATATTATTCGTTAGATATTGACCAATCAGACAATTCAAATACGGCTTCTCAATGCTTTCGGATACTGTGTAAAGGAGGCTTAAGCCGCAGATATCTCAATTTACATATCAGTACCTACATTTGTGAACATTCCATGGAACGGAAATTATTTGACATGCTGTGAATATGTTACTAGCTTCAACGCCATTCTCGGCCATATAATTTCCTAATATCAGCCCGCCCATTGATATTCCAGTTGCACCCAGTCGGACGTTCGGATTTTGATTTTTTATATGATTTACAACCTCTGATAGATCTTCAATATTAGCAGCACAATATAATCGAGGAGTTTTCAGTTCTACTCCAGCTGCTTAGAGGAATCATAAAAATAAAATTTTCATTGATACAATTTTGTTAGCTTTTCGCAGACGGTTACTTCATCTGCTATAACGACAAGCACGATAAAAATGGAAATATGTTGAAAATACTTAAAACAAAAGAAGCAAAAGATTTGATAGTAGTTCTGAGAAAGGCTATAATCCATCACCTAATCCACGATTGTTAAAAACTACTGTACGAACTCCGATACTCTGCGCTGCCATAACCAAGCACCTGATATAGTCGTGACGAGATTCTCCTAATTGATCAATTGTTACACGTCGTCATTAACTTATCACAATTTCGTATGCATTTTCCAGCGCAAAATAGGTACCTGTAAGTCCTGGTAAAATAAGAATGAGTGGAGATGACTTCTCACAGCCGTCTTCCATCCAATCCAGCGCAACTATACCACCATCCTTTAATGTGAAAATTTCACTGGCAAAATAATTACACAAATTTTAAGCTCTCACAATAATCCGATATGGCTTATATTCTCTATTAAATATCAAATAATATGGTTAGATTTACCGTCTGTAGTAAATGGTTGGAAAAATTGTTTGTCGCAATGCACTTGCTACTAATGTTTGAGCTCGACTTTCAATACACCATATTGTTGGCCAAAATTTCGATTCAATGGAAGGAACATTCTTCAACAGGAATTCTTTGAACGCTCCATGTGATACAGCTAGTGTAGGGTGCTGTAAAAGTTTATTGTCTGCATTGAAATTTCTTTTTTGATGTAAGGCAAGTTAGGTAGCCCCGGGTCTAAGTGCGAGGCGAAGACAAGGGCCAATAAAATTCCGTACAATTAAAAGGAAAAGCTCAATTATCGTCGGATGCAGTGACTACTGTTTTCTGCAGAATACAGCGAGTAGAAATGTACTACCTTTAATGCATTCGATTCGGCGGACTTACCTTCACAACTTCAATTAAATAATAGACCACGTATCCCACTATACATATTGCTATCAAATGCCATCTCTGCACATTCTCCGAGTACGAGTACAAACTGTTGAACATAATACAGGTCTTTTTCAATTGAACCACAAGCGTAATAAGATCTGATTTGGATTATTCTTCACGAAAAGCTGAAAAGCAAAATGTGAAAATTTATTTTTATGGGAAAATTTAAACTTTTCTAAGTCCAAAGTCCCGTCTTCTATCGACAGAAACTGCAAAGATAAGCGATGACCTCCAGTAAATGTGGTATTTCAATAGTAAAGAAAATTTGTTTATCATCTCCGAGGCTTATATTACCAGCCAAAGTCGAGGTATATAACCTCGAGTGAATAAACAAATTTTTCAACAACAATAAACAACGATATACTTTCGCCTTTGCTCTGCTTCGCTTTTGCCGTTTGTGAGACTGAATAAAAGATCAGATGTATACTGAGAAGTGAACCGTATCGATACTAACTAACGAATGAATAATTCAGTAATTGCATTTCTTACATTACTAATCTTGGGATACAATGATTTATCGGCCTTATCAAGATCACGACTGCAACTCAACTGCAATTCAATTGAAGTCAAGTATCGTGTAAACTAATCTAGATATTTATTATAAGTCGAAACGATATCAAGAAGAGCTGTATGGCAAAAGTTTACTTGCTTGTTTCTAGAGACAAATGTTACACAGTAGCTTCAGATTTTTTGCTAGCATTTAAATATTCTTGTTGCATTTGTTGAGCCGTTGAACTGAAATTTATATCATCAAATAATGTAGCAGCAAAGTATTGACTGAAAACTCGGGCAATATATTGATCTTTCCCAATGGGCCAAATTCCGTTCAAGAACCCAATGTGTCCTCCTCTGGTTGTTACTAATATAGCTACGTGAGAAGAATTCTGCGCTGCATTTACTGGAATATCTTTGAATAGACGACAAAGTGTTGATTTTCTTAACTGAACAAAATATTCACTTTTGCACACACCATTTAATGGTTGAAAAGGATCGTCAGCGGCACTAAGGCCAAGAAGTGGAGTGGACATCATATGCAGTTTGTCGTGTAATGTCGCTGTTCCATAATAATGTTCAACGTCTTTGAAACCAAAGTGTTTTGAAGTAAAACTTGAGTCGAATTCCTTTATAGATTTACTCTGCAGAAAGATTCCACCGTATGTAATAAAATTGACGTTCAACATCCCGATAATGACTGTTCACTTGATGTGATCATTATACTGAAATTCCCATATTTACCTGTAGAATTGCATCTATATCGAATTCCCCATTTCTTAATACATCACCCTTGCTCAGTGTTTTACATAAGTTTCTCGCTGAGTGTTGACTAAGCAGACTATTCAAATAAGGTGTCTCAATGCTATCGGATCCTGTCAATTGAAAATATTACTTAGACTTTCCAGCACCACTGCAAAAATTGATTCCTGAACAACAACCTTTTTGAACATTCCATGGAACAGAAATTACTTGACATGCTGTGAATGTCTTACTTGATTCTTCGCTTTTCTCAGCTATATAATTGCCTAAAACCAATCCCCCCATCGATATTCCAGTCGCACCCAACCGTACACCAGGATTGAGTTGCTTTATATGATTTACAACCTCTGATAGATCGTCGATATTTGAAGCACAATATAAACGAGGAGTTTTTAGTTTTACACCACCTGTGTACAATCCAGTAATAATTGGAATTTTTTTACCGGTACAAGATCAATGATCACCTAAACCACGATTGTTGAAAATTACTGTACGAACGCCAATTCCTTGTGCCGCTACCACTAAACACCTAACATAATCGCTATGAGAATCTCCTAATTTGACAATAGAATCACAAATGATTTCTGATGAGAAATTCATCCCAAAATTGTGTACCTGAAAGTCCTGGCAAAATAAGGATAAGTGGAGATAATTTCTTACAACCTTCTTCCATCCAATCCAGTGCAACTTCTCCACCATCATTTAACGTTAAAATTTCTCTGATAGAACATTTACAAGAGTTAATCTTTTCCAATTTTCCAAGATGCAGATTTACCGTCTGTAGTGGATGGTCGGGAAAACTGTTGACCTCAAAATGCTAGCAAATACTGTCTGGGCTCGACTTTCAACACACCATATGGTCGGCCAAAATTTCGATTGCATAGAGGGGACATGTTTCAACAAAAAGTCTTTAAAGGCTCCTTCTGCTACAGCTAGTTTTGGACGCTGCAAAATGGTATTTACAGATAACATGAAAGACAATAATTTTGATTTTCTCTGCTAGTGACTGGAGATTGGGATTACCTTCACAATTTCAGTTAAATAATACATAACGTATCCTATTGCGAAACCAGCTAATAAGAGCCAACTCGACATATTTTCTGAGTATCAGCACAAACTGCGAATGAAGTAACCCTTTCAACCCGTGCGTGCTCTACGCTAGTAGAGCGGCTTACTTTAATAAAAAAAAACCCTTTCAATAGTATACTTGCCGTCTGTAAAAGGTTAACATTAAACGAAACGTACAAATGGTAAAATTCTACAACGATGAAGCGAACTTTTAGAACTGACGAATGATTTTTTTAAATTTATAATCTTTCGGATATAATGTGTTATCGTCAATTATGATCTGTAAATATTTATTTTAGATATTGAACGGTAAACGACCAGTTCGATTGCAATTTGCACTACAGTTTGCTAGATGTTTGACCTGTCACAGACGGCTAGCATATGACCAGAGTTATTATCGGGTCTATTACTTCCATCGAACAAAGTATTTTTAATCGGTTGATTTCATAGTAGATTACAGCAGAGCCTATGTAAATGAGTAATACATGTGTGCGATGTTTGTGGCGTGTGAGCCGAAGGCGAACCGCCTAATTTCGCTCACATGTATTACTCATTCACATAGGCTCTTCTGTACTGTTCTTTAATGTGTAGGCATCCTGTGCGTTGTATTTACATTGTCTAAGATGAAAACTACGAAACAATTTTGCATAAAACAGCATTTCGGATCCTTTCCACTTCTAAACATTTTGCACTAAAATTTAATTTTCATTTAGTAGGCATCGGTCGTGCCTGCCATTTCGGTGATATTTATTTGACTTCTTTATTGTTGTCATTCTCATTTTCAGTGAAAATTTTTTGATTTTGTTGTTTCAAATTATAAATTCAGTTGTGATTTTAGTGTTTTCTTAATTGTATCGATGGCACGTGTACCAAAAAATAGTTTTGCCTGTGTAAATTCCAATTTATATCGTGGTTTGTGAGAAGTGAAAACATAAACAAAATCATCGAAAAATTTCCGACCAGAGCATGTAAATGATCGCACATAGCATGTAAATCATCGAAAAACCTAACATGTAAGTTTCATTTACATTCTCATCGCAGACAATGTAAATACAACGTACAGGATGCCTACACATTAAAATCTTTTACTTCAATTTTTTTATATGCATTTTCCTATATAGGGCTTGTCATTACTTTTGTCGTAGTTATCGATAGAAGTAGAATTGTTTCACACTATTTTAAGAAGAATGAAGGTTTCGATTGTTGTCCAAACGGATATGTAAAGCAGTCAGAAAAGGAGTAACTATGCAACTATGTTATTTCGAAGTGATAAATATTATTTCGATGAGACCTGAAGAAATTGGAAAATGTGGAAATATTGGCGTTTCATCGAGATGGTTAGATTTTCAGACAATTCATACCAACTATGCACTTCTTGTATGGTCGCATTTTCTCAGCATTCGCCTTGTACTTTTCCGAATCAATTCACAGACGGCAAGCGAAATCCGAATTTCGTGTTGTCATCGACTGCAGCGATCGTAGCTTAAGTTCAGAGTCGTATCGGAAATGCTAATCCATGATGGTCGTATAAAATGAAACAGGTATACTCGTAAAAGCTTATTAATAAATTTTAATTGCTCTAAGATTTGATTTAACAAAAACATTTTGAAGTTTTGATTTATTAACAAAAATTGTGCTAACAATAACGATTTTAAGTCTAAACGTATACGGTATTGTTTTTCGATATGCTCCCATTTGAATTTATATATTTTCCTAGTGATAATAATAATGTCGAACGTTAAAGCTCAAAGGCCGATTCGTCGGACGAGTCGGATCAAATGTTTTCGAGGTCTAGGTGCGAACACACTAAATTGTTTGCGATGCAAGAGACGCTAACAAACAAATTTGTGGAAGTTTTTACGGATAAGATATTCGAAATATGTTCGACTTCCCTAAATTGATGTGAATGGCAAGGTTTGTTCTGGTCACTAATATTTCGTAAATTTTTTCAAATTAGGAGAATTTTGGTGAAATTTAGAGAAATCGATGAAATCACGTTAAATATTAGGCTCTCGATAAGATTGTTTCAAAATAATGTGAACAAAGAACTTGGTGTCCTATTCATATTTAGTTCCGGTTTATCATTTTGACCCGGAATTCGTTAGCTTCGTGCGATACTTAACATTACATTGTATATAATGTCAATTCCGTTGGCTCCATAGATATGAATCATTTTTGCCTTACTAACAGTGGGAACGGTGAGAGGGTAACATTAATTCTTCTTAAAAATTATTAAATTTCTTTGAAATTATTCCCTAAATAGGGAAATAAGTAGACGGTAGATAGAACGACTTATTTTTTTTTAAATCTTTCGATCATAAATTCCTCAAACAATTATTCAAAATTTCTAAAGAAATCTCACAAGAAGATCCTTCGGTCGCGTAGTGAAAGTGTAAGATTTCTCAGACCGGATTTTTTACTAAACGACTACGTTGTTATAGGTACCTAAATTTGTTTGGTTTCAGTAGAAATAATTAACAGAGAGGTCGCATATAAAGTTACGTAACGTGCCTTTCGTATGCACTAAATTCTTGTTATTCTATTTAGCGGCGAAAATGTCATTTCAATAATCACAGTTTATATATGTTTGAATCATCCCAAACGTACAATTACTATTTTTGATATTTAAAATGTCTATTGGTCCGGTAACTAAGAATGTTAACATGGTTGAATCAATCAATACAAGTTTTAAAAAAAATGAAAATTCCTAAATTTGAATTTTTTTTTTTTTTAATTTGCACTCTGCTAGCTAAGACAACTACTTAGTTTTAAATTTACATGATCCCTGTCATTGTTTCAGATTGTGTGCTAACATTTTTGAGCTTGAATTCGTTCATCATCTGTTGAGACGTTCCACTAAATGTTTTATCTTCAAATAATGTAGCCGCAAAATATTGACTAAATAGCCGGCCCATGTATTGATCTTTAAGGCTGGGCCAGATTCCTTCTAAAAACCCAATGTGTCCGCCACGAGCCGTTATGACGATAGCCACATGAGAAGAATTTAAAGCAGCATCTACCGGAATAGCTATGAATAGTCGAAATGGATTAGTTTTTACAAGGAAAAAAGTTGTTGTTCGATCTATTTCGCAGTACCGTCTAATGGTTGAAAGGGGTCATCTGCTGCGCTCAGACAAAGAAGTGGAGTGGTTATCTTATGTAATTTGTCATGCAATGTTGCGGTTCTATAATAGTGTTCGACATCTTCGAAACCAAAATGCTTTGAGGTGAAATTCGCATCGAACTCCTTGATAGTTTTACTCTGCAAATGGAGGTTGAATCATGCACAATAAAGTCATGTCGAACCCATGTAATTTTCTATATTTACCTGAAGAATTATGTCCATGTCGAATTCACCGTTTTTTAAAACATCACATTTGTTCAGAGTTTTACACAAGTTGCTAGCCAAATGTTGGCCAAGAAGGCTATTTAAATAAGGCTTCTCAATGCTGTCCGATCCTATTAATGTATTAATGTTATTCGCACATCAATGTCTCCGTGATTTATATCTACAACCTTTGTGAACATTCCATGGAACGGAAATTATTTGACATGCTGTGAATATCTTGCTAGCTGCTAGACCTTTCTCAGCCATATAATTGCCTAATATTAGTCCGCCCATTGAAATTCCAGTGGCACCCAATCGTACATCCGGATTAAGTTTCTTTATATGATTGACCACCTCTGACAGATCTTCAATATTTGCAGCACAGTATAAACGAGGAGTTTTTAGTTCCACACCGCCTGTAAAAAAATTGTTGGTCATTGGGATACTTTTGTCACTTGCAAAACGAAAAGAACGTAGCGAACAATTTGAGTAGATTTCATTTAAGATTTTAGTTACCTAGGCCACGATTGTTGAAAACCACCGTACGAACTCCGATACCTTGGGCTGCCATAACTAAGCATTTTATATACTCAGCCTGCGATGCTCCTAATATATTGATTAAACGATAAATAATTGCTTTTAAATTTACTACTGAAATTGTTACCGGTTAGTCCTGGCAGAATTAGAATTAACGGAGACGATTTTTCGCAATCGTCTTCCATCCAATCTAGTGCTACTTCTCCTCCATCCTTTAATGTTAAAATTTCTCTGGAAATGATACAAAGATTAGCCGTGTTTGCAATCACGACTCAAAATATATTTTTTTTTACCGCCTGTAGTGAATAGTTGGGAAAATTTTTGATCGTAAAAGGCTTGCAAATACTGTCTGGGCTCGGCTCTCAACACACCAGATTGTTGGCCAAAATTTTGTTTCAATAGTGGGAACATTTTTTAAAAGAAATTCTTTAAAAGCTCCATCCGATACTGCTAATATTGGACGCTGCAAAGATAGAACGAACATTTTTTTAAAAACATTATCATGGCAATGAAGAAGAAAATAGGAAAGTTTGGGATGTATGAGGAGAGGTTCGGGAAAATGCGGACGTCTTTTATGAACAAGGTCTGAAAACTCACTCGAATATGGATTGCACTGTTTATAAAATAGGAATAACAGTAGCTTCATTACCGGCGCTAATTAGCAATTCACAAAAAATAGATAAAAACTTCATTAGACTTGTTAATTCAACTGTTATTACACATTCTGTACTTTTGACATGGTGCAAGTGAGTTACTGCCGAAATGATTTTTAGCAACAAGGAGCACAATATTCCTAAAAACAATGGCTAAATGCAATTTGATCTGGAATAAACTATGATTCATTGTAAATACAATTTCACTGTAATTCCATATGGATTGAAGTAAATAATTTGTCTTCCGTGTATTTGCTAGTTTAGTGAAGTAATAACTTACGTGTATGTCTAACAAAATGGTATAACGCAATTATTCGTCATTATAGTAACGTTCATTTGACGGTTACAATCAAATGTTAATCACATGTTAAACACATATACGAGCTTAATTGATGATAAGAAAGAGTAAAGGTTGAAGATTTATACCCGCTCAATCATTATAAACAATATTCACACGTGCTTCATCATTCTTTTTATATCAATCATAACTGTAACAGGAAAATGTACCAGTACCTACAATGTAGTTTCTACGTTTTACGTTACTAATATTCGAGTTTCATCGAATCAAATTCAAGGAGATAGTTATAGTCCTTGATCTGTTATCAATAGCAACGAACGAAATAAACGATAACCTCTAGTTAACGTGGTCTTATATAGTGAAATGTATAATGTTAAAACAAATGAAGTAATAGACTTTGTATCAAATAAGTTGAACAAAAGAATGAACAGATTGATCGTAATCCGTTTGTCGTTTCTAAAAGGTTATACCACCTTCATAGAGAACTAGTTTTATATTTTGTTTGTGAATAACGAATACGTAAATATGATTAAATATCGTTCTAATAAAATGTTAAATATGATGTCATTTGGAGTGTCGATTGATTGGAATGACTGGTGGATAATAAACTTACCTTAACAACTTCGATTAAATAATACACCACATATCCTGTTATACAAATCGCTATTAAATGCCATCTCGGTATATTCTCCGAGTACCAGTACAGACTGCTAATCATAATGTAATTTTTGAATGGTCGTTTAAATTAAGTATTTTCTATCACAACCACATATAGCTAAATTTTTACACTTAAATAAATCCAAAGTTAGTGAATCACTGTTAGTCAAACATATTTTATCTGCTGTACGCAACCTTTATGCACGAGTTAATTTAATTTCGCCAGAAAAGTTTATACAACCATCTATTCACACTACAAACAAAATTTAATCAGATAATCTTTTAACGTTTTTCGGTTCAATTTCAATGTCTTCTGATATGAGTTATCTGTAAAGTAATAGAAGAAAAGCAGGGTAGCTAAACTTTCGAGGATTCGGATCCGTTTGAAGCGTTAACGAATTTTTTTGTTCTTTTTTTATTGAAGCTTAAACAATGAACTGTATCATGTCACAGACATTGACCTTCAAATAAAGTACCTACATCGCAATAATTTCGAAAATCAGCGGAAAGAATGATATTTCAATTGGCAGTGACGAAGCAAAACCTCTACAGCTACAAAGTTGTCAATAGATATTGCAAAATAATTAAAGTTGTAGCCACAAATGGTTTCCTATATTGAATACGTGTTTATTTAAGACTTGACAACAATTGCATTTGTAATTTATCCGATTGTATTTTCAAATCAGCAAACCAGTGTAAGTTTCAGCTACCATACTTCCAGTTTGACTGAATCCAGAATAAAATGTCGAATAAAAGATCCTGGGAGAAGGAATTTATTCTAAACAGTATTTAGGAAGTGTTACTATGTGGAGCAACTGCTCACCCCGACCCCGTTGATTACTGCAATCGCTTATACGCTGTAATTTTACGCTAACGATATAGATGTTCTCAGCGAAAATTGATTTTAATCTGTTACAGACGGCAAGCATATGACCAGTATTATTATCGGGTCTATTACTTCCATCGATTGATTTCAAATCTTGTACTTCAATTTTTTAACATGCATTTTACTATATAAAGGACCATACTACCCAGAGCTTGTCATTTTTTTTGTCGTCATTATCGACAACAGATGAATAGCCGTATGGTTCAGGTCGCTCTAACGAAACTACTACTTCCATACTGAAGAGAACGAATAACTCGCAAGCCGAAAGAAAATATGGAAATATTATTATGGACATCCTATACCTATTTATAGGGTAGCTCAATATAAAGCTTCAATCATGAAATGATTATCCAAAGGAAATCGTCGACTGATACACAGTTTATGGTTTAAACGACATACAATTGGAAAATTGAATAAAAAGACAAACCTTTTGTTAACAACATAAAATTGGTAGGTGGAGTCAATTTGCTGTACAATAGTACATTGAATGACAAGGGGCGAAAGTAAAAAAATTCAACCGTGTGCGAGAGTTGATGCCCGCGCCGAAGGCAAGGGCCTCAATCGCACAGGTTGAATTTTTTTACTTTTGCCCCGAGTCGTTCATACTATTTTTTTTGATACCAACATCGAAAGTTGATACGTATCGCAAACAGCAGAACAAAATGTTGAAATATGAAGGCATTTAGCCAGAAAATGCGGGGGTCCAGGGGGCGGCAGCCCCCTGGTATATCAAAAATTTAATTATTTAGCCATCACAACAATAACACACACAAAAATTAACAAATAACTAACAAATCATTAACAACAAAAAGTATCAACTTCGTATGTTAATTTCAATAAGAGCACTGGCGCACGCTTTATTTCAATTTTGATCGCAGTACACTTATTGACAAGAGTCGACTATTACATTATGTAGTCGACTTTCGCATTATGTATATTGACTTTCGCTTTATGTATTCTTTCTTTCTCCCCGCTCAAACACATAACTTGCATTTTTTTACTTTCGCCCCGGATTTCGAGGGCGAAAGTATCAACTTTCGATGTTGGTATCAAAAAAAAGGTTTTAAATCTCTCATAAAGATAAGAAATTCGTTCATAAGTAAATGGTTTACAGTCGCTTTCTTGTCTACATATTTCGCAACCATGAACTGATAAATCTCTATAACTCTAGTCTAACTGCCCAAGGCAAAAATTCGGTATGTTCATGAACAATAATGCACCAACCGAGTTGCTACGTAGAAGTTATTCTTCTACAACGGTTGCTATGAACAGCACGTAATGCAGATGTTCAAGAAAACATGTATACAACGTACACTCGGTTCATGCCAAGTGAATTTCATTAATTATTATTATTGCGGAGCATCATTTTTACCGAAGTAGAGAAGTAGAGAAGAAATACTACCATTGTCATTAATCTACAAAGAATGTAAATGACCATTGAGCAATGGTCTGTCACTACACAAGTGGTAGAAAACCAATTCACCGGATTCGTGTTCCAACCAATTATTCATAAATCAGCTCATTAAAATTGAACCACTTTCAAAGAGACCAACTAAATTTTGTCCAAACACTTATGTGGTTACACTTGAGTGGTCCGCACTTTCCACAACAAATAATAAAATCAATAAAAATTTGTATATTAAAGTAACCACAATCTAAATACACAAAATACACAAGTTAGCCGCTGTATCGGTAAATGATTGTTCCACAATGCAGTAGAAAAATCGGCTTTTCGTGAAAAATATCAATAAATCGTATCGGATTTTTCGACACACAAAGATGTGGACATCAGACAAGGAACGGTTCAGTTAACAATTGAAGAATATTTTAGACAAAAAATTTACGTCAACCAATAATCACAAAATAATCTCAAATATTACGTAATAAAGCTCGACACTATAATAAACTTTTTACAAAGATTTAATGCCGACACTTAATGGAGGTGAAATCATCCGTAGTGTATGAATGAAACTGAAACGTATTATGTACACACTACCTCACAACAGCTAATTTGACAGAGCCGAATTCATATATTCCTATGTTGTATCGCCGCTATTCGGCTATGGGCTGATGGTGTGTGTTTGATTCGGTTCGGTGTGTGAGTGGAAGTTTGTCAATGTGTTGGTCATGCAGTATGTATCAGTGGATAACATGTGTTGGCCCCCCAACAAAGTGTTGGGTTAGTGGAGTACATAAACGAAATAAACACAAACCTGCATGCGGCATACATAATTTATAATGGGCCATTATAGGCCATTCATTGGAATAATTTATTAGCGCTTCACGTACTGTACTACAGTTCTATGTCGTCTGCAGCGTAGATTAGCTTTGGACATTATATACAATGTTGTCGCGTGTATGACAACATTTATGGTAAAACTATTGAAGTAAAAGATTTTGAGACCATTTGTAAAGACAAATAGGAAATTCGATAATTATACGGGTTTGCTGTCTATGAAAGGTTAGATTGTACAATTTTCGTAAGTTCCTTATTTCAATTGATTTGTGTTTCATTGAAGAGTTTCATAAAATTTGGCTTTAGATCATGAGTCCAATGCAATCCTCAATCGTTGACAATACGGAAACTAGCGAATGATTTTATGTTCAAAAGAAAATTACCTCGAAAATTGTCAACTGAAGAATTATCACGGCTCTTTTGGATCCTTCCTGAAATCAATACCAGACGCAAAATCACAATAAGTTTGACTTTTCACATTTTCTTTATTTATTCAGTCTAAGCCTAGGTTCTATTATGTAGATGGTAAAAAATAAAATAAACATTCGTTTAAGTGGATAAAAACAAACGATGATAATCATTGGCACCAAAAGCACAGTTGCATTTCGGGCATTTACGCTGGCGTGTTTCATATCGCGTACGTAAACAGTCGTAACAGAAAACATGGAAGCATTTCGAAAGAACCGCATCCTTTCGCTTCACCTTACACGATGGACATGTCAAAGTTTCCTTATACTCACGGATCTCTTCCAACATAACTTCGTCAATAGTAGTACCAGCCATTTCAATCTTCTTCATACGTTCCGCTTTACGTTTGAATTGTGCTAATTCCTCTTGCAATCTCTTTGTCTTGTAGGCTTCCGCCTCCAGAGCGCTGGTCTTTTCGGCAACTACTTGTTGTGCTTCTTTCATCTGTGAATGATATTTCTCCAAATGGAGCTTCAGATCGGCCGCAGATTGTGCAGATTCAATTGCTTTTCGCTTATGCATTTCCATTGCCTGCTGTCGCAGAACCAATTCTTTTTCTATAGTCGTGACAGTGTTCTGCAGTATGCGTTCCTTTTCCTCAAGCTTTCGCAGGACGATGTGCATGGCCTCGATTTGTGTATCGCGAGTCTGCCCTTGGTCCTCCAGTATTTGCTTTTCTTCGCGTAAAAGTTTGTGCATTTGATTGGCTTTAATGCGATCCGACATCAGTTTAAAGTTGGCATCGTCTTTTTCACGTAACTGTTGGATGAGGCGCGAATTTTGTTCCTGCATGTCTTCGAATGCTTGACCAGTGACTTCCATTTCGTTAAGTAGAGCCTCTTCCTCCTAAAATTACCGTGATTCGTGTGTGCTCTAGAGCGGAAAATGTATTTTTGTCACTTACGTGAGAGCCCACAAACGGACGAGTATTGTAATGACCTGGCCATGACCCATCCACTGGTTTTTGGTTCGCGACCTGCTTCTGTAGTTCATACTTTTGTTCTTCTAGTTGCTTTATTTTCCTCAAAGCATCCTCGTCAGCCAACTTTTTACGTTCTTCACGCTTGCTCTCCTAAGGGGTTGAAGGTATGAAGCTAAACATTTCCTTGAAATTAGATCACGAATTTACCTGCATCTTCTTCAGCTGATTGCGTAGGTCATCGATTTCAGACCTCAGTTTTTTCTCCGTTGCCATTAATTGAACTTTTTCTCTTTGATCTTTAGATACTCCTTTGTACATGTCGAGCAAAAGTTTCAATTCTTTTTGATCATTCATCGCCTTCCTGTTAACGAAACATTTAAATGAATTAGTTCTGGACGGGTGCGATACAAGGATGTTAGAACTTACTTCAGCTGAGTTTTCAAATCTCTAACCACTTCTGATTCAGCAATTTTTAGTTCTTTCGCTCGTTGTGCCTCTATTGCGTCCTTTTCACTCTTAAATGACGTGGACTGTCCATCTTTTTTATCCGTCACATTTCCAGCGGAATTGTTATCTTTCTCTAGTTTAACAGCGCCACCTCCTTCTTCTTTCTTGACACTATCATCGTCATTTCCATCAGCCTCAGCTGTAATAAAAAGCGGATTTATAGTTATAACGGTGCCAGCAACGACCTATCAGTCGACCACTTACTCTTCACAAAACCTGTTCCTTCCTCCTTCATATTGGCCAACCCTTCGCCAGTATTTTCTTCTTTAATCCCCTGTTGACCGCCTTCCGTTTTTACCTCTTGTTTCTTTGATTCCGTTCCAAGTTTTGCTGTGACCTCTTCGACTTCTTTCCGCAATTTAATATTCTCTGCCGCTGCATCTTTGTATTTTCGCTTGTAACGATGCACTTCACCCTTCAATTGACCATTATGATTTTGCAGCGATGTAATCAAATGCCGCATCTCTCGATTGATGGGAGCTGTTTGTTCATTTGCCGCCATATTTTGCTCGAATTCAATTCTCAACATTTCGTATTCCTTTCGAATCTGGGCCAAAACATCCTCCATTTGGATCATTTCGTTGCGCATCTTCTTCTGGGCATTCAATTCTTCGCTTTCCATCATTTCGATTTGTCGAAGATGTTGATTCTTGCTACTGTGTAGTTGATTACGCGTTTCGTCGAGCATTGTCTTGATTTGCATCGATTCGTTATAGAGTACGGAAAACTGTGACTGAAGACATTTGTATTCGGTTGTTTCGACGATAACTGATTCGGGAATTTGACGGATCTGAAAGTATTTGCATGGTAAAAAGGGGGGCTATCAACAAATTTACTAATTTCCCTTTTGAATTGTCGCGAAAAAAACAAAGACTAAAATCAGAGGTAGCTACTCACATCCATTTTCAATTTCTCAACTTCCTTCAACGTTTCCCTGTGCGTCTGGTGCAATTTATCCAGTTCTTGAAGTCTGTTGGTAGCCAATTCACGGTATTCTTCAACTTCCTTTTGTAAATCTTCTAGGTGTTGCGTTGCAACACTTGTCGTTACAGTTGGACGAGCTGCAGCAGGCGCTCCGGCTTTCGGCTGTTGATCGCCGACCAATTGATGAAATGTTTTGAGCTTTTCAATAGCTTCAGCCAAGTGGTTCTCCAATTTGTCATTTCTTAGTCGAACTTTTTCCAATTCATATTGCAAGTCATCGATTTGATTGTGTAATTCTGCTGCTTCCGTTTCCTTGCCGGTAACCGTATCCTGCAATTCTTTCATCTTCAACGATATTGTGTGGTATTTTTCATGGAGCGACGTATTTAAGCTTTGCAGATTCTTATTTTCAGCCATAATTTCAATCTGTGACTGACGTAACGTTTCATCGATCTCTGGCAATGTCATTGATCCGTCGTTTGGCGATCGAAGAGCCATGGAAAACTTCTCGTTTCTTTGCATTAGCCGGTCGATTACTTGGACGACCTTGGCAACAGCTCGCTTGGATACTTGGACTCGATTGGCAAGTTTATCGTCGAGCTCTTCCTTGTCCCACGTGGACAATTGTGTTAAAAAGGATGTGGTCACCTCATTTTCATCTGAAATTATTGTCGAAATAACAAATCGGTGCGAATGGAATGGAATGGAGTCCGAATGAAATTACTTTTATTTTCAGCTTCGTCAGCCGTTTCAGCATCAAACCGTTGAAGCAAAACTCGAATGTCCTCATTCAATTGATTCCAGTATCGATTCACCACATTCAGTACAGCATCGTCCTGAGTTTGTCGTTTCTCCAACTGTTCAATGCGCTGTCTCAGCTCTGCCTCGCAACGAATTCTTTGTTCAATGCGCTGAAAGGAGGATGAATGTTAAGATATTCTCAGGATGTGATCGAATTTTCGGTACCTGGGCCAATTTTTTGTGTTGAAATTTAAGAACTTTTATATCCATTTCTTCCAATGTCGAAACGGATCCAATAAGGTGCGGCTCGAAATGGACTTTTTTGATGGGCGGTTGATGTGCGGCCGACCCACTATCATCAGGTCCCCGTTTCGACATCTTTGACGTTTTGCTTTCGATTTTTCCTACAGAGTAAAACGCCAGATTCTGTAAATAAATCAAAGTGGAGCATTATAAAACGACCAATCTGACGGCTTTCAACTAAAAGTGATTTTGGAGACAATAATGAAATTAGAGACGAAGACGGGGACTAGCAAAATGTATTTTTCGGAAAGAAATTATTTTTTACATGAAAATCATAAATGGCCATCGATTGTTGGATGAATAATTTGCCGTCTACAGAAAAAGAGACTCCACATTTGAGATCAAATTTGTACAATATATACGTACTCATGTATCTTACTTAAATTACCTTCAGAACATACAATACATCTCTAATTGAATTCCGGTGTTTTTATTCCACTTATGTGGCAAGTTTTTGACTAAAAATTAATAAAATTCTCACAACTATCCATTCAGTTTGATGATTTTTCGCGCAAGAATGCAGTGAAGTTGTTTACGGCTGGAGAAAAAATCAAGTGTCAGATATGTGGCTCCATCTCCAAATGGGCTCGTGAATTTAAAACAAAAATGTACTAGCTCTTTGGATGAGGATTTATTGGAAGGAAAATGTAAAACATAGAAACGATGAAAATAAATGAAATGCTTGAGAGACGTTAATAAATGAAGTGGCCAATAGTTTACTTTCGTTTCATTTTATTATACTGCATCTTTATAATAATAACACTTTGAACGAACTGGCGACTGGTAACGCATATTTCGGTCTTTTATTTGGTCAAGTTGAATTTCTGTGTATGCACTGGCTGGAACCACGAAAATTACCAACCCATTTGACCGATTACCAGCTGGAAATACTCGTTAAACGCATCTACTTCTTTAATTAAATTATTTAAAATCTGATTTTATTTTTTAAAAAAAATCTGTGATACGAGCAGAACAGTCCGTATGATCTGGATTCTCCAATTTTATCCCAAATCGGTTAAATTTGCATTCCGAACATAGCATTGATTCCGTTCAAGTTCAGACATTGTACCAGAACAAATGTACGCAACCAACTCCAAGTTCTATTTTGTGCGGCATTGACGCCACTTTATACACACGAGCCGACTGGCCGCCAAGCAACAAAAACAGTCTGAAGGTGTATTCGGTGACGAGAGTTCATATAGTTTACGACGAGAGTATACGAAACGCGCTCCTACTGCCATTTAGAAATCAGAAAATAAAGTTCTTTTGGCTGAAAATTTCTGTTGAATCGAAATAATTCATTGAAATTGACAAACATTTACTGTTTTTATTTTGTGGATTAGTGTTCAAATACGAGGAATTTGTGAGTAAAGTGTTGGCTTAGCCTATACTGAATTTATTCGGTGTGCTGCCGAAATTTTTGTTTTGATGTAAATTTTTTTTTTGGAGAGAATAAAATTTATTTGTTGAAAAATACACATCAAGTGCACAGTCCAAATGTGAGTGGAAATTGATATTGTGACAACAAATCAAAAACAGTTTTTGTTCATCAAACTAAAGGACACCACTTTTTCGGTGTACCCGACAAAAAAAAAATAAAATAAAAAAAAAGAACAACCCCATCATCGTCGCGCCACATTACACAATCATGGCCGAGGTTTTTAATTTAGAATTACACGACGGAGACAACCTTATCGAATCGGACGATGATATTATTGAAGTTGATGAGGTAAGTGGTTTTCGCATTTCGTTTATTATCATCTCCTGATACTGTATTTGAAGATGAAGTATGGCAAAATTTTTGTTCGAAAATCTTACTTTTCTCTATTTTGGTCACGCGAGACGAAAATGTTTCTTTGGTTAGGTTGCTTTCCGCCTTGTCGCCCCTTTTGAAGACTTCTATTTTGTTTTTGTTGGTGTACGTAAGCGTATTTTTGTGTTGTGCGACAGTTGATATGATTTGGGGGTACACTGTAAAAAAATCGTTTTTTTTCTTCTGTTTTTGCATATTTGCGAATGCCTTTTTTTTCACCGGAACTAATCCGTTTCTCTTGATAAATTTGCTACGATAAATGATCGTGAATTTTCTAAGAGAAGTGAAAGTCAATGGAATGAAATGATTTTGCGTTGTTCGGTGTTGCTTTTTGAGATTCTCGTAATACACGAAACGAATTTACTAATTAGTTTAGGAGTTGGCTTTTTTCGGGTTTTATTGATCCAACAGTTCAGATCACCTTTTTTTTGTTAGCTATCTACACGTGATAATTTAATTTTGTCAATTTCGCTACACAAGTGATTTTTCTATTGATGTGACTGGACAATATAGTTTGTGCGCATTTTTCTATTGCTAGAGAATTTTACCCATAATTTATTGATATAGTAAGACGAACTTGTCCTTGTAGGTGCATACACTTCCCGTTTAATATTTCTTACGAATCATTTTCTAAATGATACTGACGATGTTCAAACACACTTTAAGTGAACAACTGACACACATTTCCACAAACTTTCAGATAAGATCTGGTTGAATGTCGTCACAGTTCAGCAGAATTCTGTTTCAAATTCACTTTTTATCTCTCGTTTCATTTCAATTTTTATTATTTTATTGTTTCCCTTTTTGAAATATTACGGAAAAATGAACGGATTCAACAAATACACTATTTTCTGTGTAGACATCCTGAAGTATGGCATAAAACGCATAGATTTAGAATTATGAAATTGGCCTGTTACAGGTGGCTGTCATCTGGTATCGACAACGACAGCAAAAATAAACGACAAGCTCTGACTAATAACATGTTTAAAGCAAATGAAGTAAAAGATTTCTGAAATCAATTTCTGAAAATCTTCGATCAAATGAAGTAATAGTGAAACTGTTGATATGCTTGCCGTCTGTGACAGGTCAAGACAGGTCTGTGACAGGAAACAATCGAAATTTATAAATAAATTCGGCAAACCTTCTTTAGAATAAAAAGCATGTGTGGAGACGCAAATTTCTTTAAATTTATTATGTCTTCCCCATTTACGACTTACCTTAGACGAAATAATTAATTTCCAAAAATCAGACTTCGTTACTGCTTGTTGTTCATTTTTATTAATGAAAATATGTTTCGTATCATCATCACGTCGAATTCGCATATTCCCCATACGTTAACAATAAATTTCAATAATTTGTTGTCATCATAGAAGCAAATTGAAGTCGTTAAATACGTAGTTTTCTCGAATAAGGTGGATATTAGTTCGCACTTGAAAACGCGGAATTACGCTAACTTACCCATGTCAAGTAGCTCATTATATAACAACAACAAAATAAAAAGGAAAAGCAGAAACAGTTGACTTAATAATTGAATAATTATTATCTAATGAATTTAATGGTAATGAACGCGTTTTGCTAACAACGCAGTACATATTCATTTCTGAAACGTTTTTACAAACTATAATTGTTGTTATCGTTCCGACTGCCCTTTAGGTTGATTCGTTTCATTTTTTTTCCTTCTTCTCGGAATGACGACATAGGCTTTCGATTACAAAATCTCGTAACAAAATAATTCTAAACATTTGCGCTATTCGACAGTATACTTTCAATTCTATTGATCATCATACATCCATGGCTTATTCGTAATCTAAAAGAAAAATTAAATTTCAATTTTGTGAAATTCATTCAGTTTCTTGGTAAATGTGTAGTTTGCTAGATAACAAATTGTTTATCTAATCGCCGTCTTTTTGACATCGTTTATTTTATGTGTTTTTTTTTCGACTAAAACACGTATAGTTTTTAGACGAGCACTTGATTAGATAAATTGAAGATTAGATGAAAAACGAAGCTCTGCCAAAAAAGTGATGGCAAAGTGGGTTTTAAAAGCAACTGGACGGATGAATACGAACTTAAATCTTTCAGAAGCGGCAAGCTTATTGGATCAAAGTCATTGAATCTGTTACTTAATTTGAGTGTAAAACACTGTAAAATCCAAAATCTATTACTTCCATATTTTTCATCATACATTCGGATATATAAAAAGACATTAGTCAAAGATCATCGTCTATATTTGTCTTCGTTGTCGATACCAGATGACTACTCGTTTTGACTACATCAATACCGCTTCAATCTAAATTTGCTTATACTTTGTTTACTTAGCACACAATATTTTATAAACTATTTGCAACTTCCTTCTTAATCGAATCGAAACTATTAGCAAACTAAAATGGAAGACGACACGTAGCCCATTAATATTTCATTTTACCTAAATAAATTTAAAACATTTGTGCTATGCATTCAAATGATGTTTGAATAACCTATTTGTCTCTGGCCGGCTTTTTGTTCATACCTAAGGTCATATAGATTGAAAATTTCATTGAAAAAATAAAAACTACAAAATGAAGTAACCAATGCCATCAACTAATCCTCTCTCTCTCATAAAAGCAAATTTATGCAAATTTCATAGAATTGCTTAAAATGCAGGTAAATTTGTCGAGGTATAACAATAAATTTTAAACTGAAATTCCACATTTGTTAAACATGTACCGTTTTCGAAAACAATTTAGAATTGAGAAAGAAAAGGTGTTCGCATATAATTTCGGGTGGAATTTTTTTTGGTTCATGCTGATTCATTTTTCGTTTGCCGATTTATTTTTCACTTTATCCTACATTCGTTTGAAATTCAGAACGATATAGTAAGAGAAATGACGACCACCCTCATGTTTTGTATTATCTGAATTTTTAAATAAATCTGCTAAGAAGTAACGGATAAAAAACCCAAGGAAATCATACCACAATATACTTAGACTGAATGGAATGAAGCAAACATAGGGACTGCATTTCTCTGTTAGAGGAGTCAAACTACTTCGGCTCATAATAATAAAATCGGTTTTATGTCCCATCTAAATATTAACAGTCCGTGTGTTATATACACACCCTGTATCCTAGCTTAGTTGGGTGTATGCTTGTTGAAGTCTGAAAATGGTTTTTAATCTTCAATAAGAAAAGTGAGCAAAGTGATGCAGAACATTTTTTACCTCTCTCGGAATATATAGGAAATGTTTTCACGGCGAGCTCATTTAAATTGATGGCAGTCATAAAATTCATTTCTTAATTTGAACAGGAGTTGATAAAAAGAATTTTTTGTTAGTATTTCGGATGTATATCGTCCGTGTAGCTTTTGTTATACTTTGCTCATAACAATTCTGGAAGAAGAAGGTGAAGGTAATAAAAACCATTTAGGTTCGGTCTATTGTTTATGAAAAAAGTATGCTGCATGTGCCGTTCGAATCGAATTTAAAAGTAAATAAACGAGAAAATGAATTTATGAAGCGAAAATTACTAAATAATGAAGGGATTTCATTTACGTGTGTACACAATTATTGCTTTCTCCGGAGCATCAAAGCTGGCTCGTTCCGTGATTCTTCTTTATGGTCCCTTAGTTTAGTATTCATCTTTTGTACGTCCATCACGTAAAGATTTTTTTTTTATAGAATGACGTTTGATTGTCAGATTGACTTATCAAACATTTCACGTATTTCACCTGCTAATATTGTCTGCATTCAAAGTATACCACTACTTCGGCGTGCATACGCAAAACTCATTTTTTTGTGTGAATCCTGGTAAAACAAAACGGCAATTATTTAAGTATAGCATTGAATTATGTTACTTATGTTTGTTATTTTTGCCGCATTAATTTTAAAACAACGAACACGAAACATTCCTCTAAAATTACTAAAAATCTGCTTTTGGCCGGTTATGAAAAGAAACCAGCGAAGGAACATGTATAGCGTTTTCATACCATAATTGCGTTAAATTTGAAATTAAGTGAAACATGTATATTTTGCGATGCATTTTGCCTTTAAATTAAAATTATACGAAAAAAAAGAGAGACTTGCATGCGAACAGTTCCATGGTTTTTTTTTCGGAATAAAGGACCTAGCGTAACCAAAATAAATGTAAACATAATTTTCACTTTGTATACATCGTTCATTTATAATTTATTGGATCCATTTTTTTTTCTCGATTTAGTCGAATTTAAAGGGGACGAAATTATTTAAATGCTAAATTGTTTGCTTAAATATTTATGGTTGTTTGAAACGATTAATTATATAACATTATCTTCACGCAACTATGTGAATGAACTGAATTCTGTGTTATTTTTTGGTTCTTTCTTTCGATGTAATTAAAAGCTAGACACCCGAAATGTAAATGAACGAAGAAGGGTACTTTTTTGGTTCAATGAACTGTTTAATATGTTCGTACGCTCGTTGTTTAAATTTATTCATATCGTATGGATCCAACCAGAGTCTACTTTTGTCAGTTCAATTTTTTTTTTTATATTTTACAGAATTCAGATTCGTAAATGAGATCCTCCTAAATAGTGCTATTTTATGAATTGCTTACCGAATCCGTAAACAAAGATATTGATGGTTTGAGGTTCTTTTTAATTTAAAGGAAGTAAAATTACTAAGTTGTGTATTTACCCCTCGTTCAAAGAAAATTAAAAAAAAAAACAATTTTGATGGATCATTTAGCTAATGCATCTACCGGAACTATTCGTTTGTCACCAGTTTCAAAATATCACCAACTTATCGAGCGATATTTTATTTTTGTGAAGTGATAATCTCATGTAGACGATTGAAATCATGCGAAGATCAAAGAGGTTGAAAAATTTAAATTTGTCTGTAAATTAAAAACAAAAAGTTTAGTTAATAAAAAATATTTTACCGCAAATTTTTTTTACTGTGGATTATAAATAATTGGCACAAATTAGTGCAAATTTCAAAAATCAACTCGTATAGTTCCATTCACAAATAAAAAAAAGTTTATGAGTCAATGGCTATATCAATAGAAATTAGCTTGTTTTGTCTGTGTTTATTAATGTTCATTCCTCAACATTGTCCGATTTTATTGAGATTATTTTACAACTCTTCAGAACTATCAATAAAAAAACTTGATTAATTCATTAGACGGGAAACTATAGAAACAAAATATTTTTTGCACAGTTTTTATGCGGCTTTTTTGTATCGTTGATTTGCAAATTCAGTTCCAAAAATGTTTGAAATTAATGGACGGAACTGAAACGATATCTTAATTTTTAATTATTTTAGATTGCAAGCTGTTAATTAAAGATTTTATTTTTTGTAAGACAAAAGAAAAAAGACGTCCAATTAAAATTGAAAAATGCCTTTGGTATACCTTAATTGTAAATTGTTTCCTCCTTCACTTTAGCTAATTGACTTTAAAAAAAATTATTATCGTTTCACATAAACTGCATTCGAGAAGCAAAAATGCAAAAAATAAATGCAAATTTTATGCTATACACGTGTCTGTAATATATCCATTTGGAATTATAACATTTTATGAAATATGATGCAACAAAGTATAAACTGCATACCTCAATCGTTAAACTATAAAAAAATAATTTATTTTGTTATGGAGTCGCTGCCGCTATATATTCGTTGTTATCAATAATTTCTACTTTATTATTTTGATTGCATCAACTTATGTACGTTAGTTCTGTGTAGAATGCAATTGTATACAACACAGAATTTAATTTTCCAATGTAACTCTTTTTTTTGCCGTCAAACCCACACTTCCAAAACAATATTTTGCGATCAGTGCACATTTTTGCACTTTTCGCGTATATTTATGCTGTTGAGACAGAAAATTGCTAAGTGCATTTCATGGGTCGTACGTACTTTCGGTACATTTGTAGTTGTGTTGTTATGTTTTTATTATACGATCAAAAATATGCAGTGAGAGTGGACTGGCAAGAAAACACATTTTTATACACATACCAACACTATGTGAATTATATAGGTATTACATGAGCGACGTTATAGTATAATAGTTAGTTAACCCACTTTTCTAGTTTCTTGAATGTTATTTATTGAGAGCAGCATACCATATTACTTGAAACTGTGTTTTTTCTAGCGTTAGAAAATACACCGAAGTGACCTTGCGTCATATGGTTTGGTTTTGCTCATAGTTTATGATATACACAGAAAAATGTGTATTTTGTAAGATTTGTTGGAATGTAGATCAAGTTGAAGAAATTGGTTTCATGAATAACAGAGCATTAAGGATATTATTGATTTGGCTGTAGAAAATGAAAATTTTAGAGGTATGTGATCTGTAGGAAGACATCGACAGCCACGTGATGTCTGTCTAGGAGTTTTTTCATTAATAAAATGCGGTAATATCGAAAGTTTTAAATTTTGCAATATTTTGTCCTCATTTTGTCATAAAAAATATCATTTTGTGAGAACCGATTTAAAATTAAAACCTGTCACACCTCATAAAAATAGACAAACTATCGAATCGAAACTAATATTCGCCAATTAGTTTGGCAGTTTAACTTTTCACAGTTCTTTCTAAAACTCGTTTGAAGCAACTTGGTAATAAATACGAAAAAGTACAGAAATATTAAACATCTGAGTTAATATCATATTGACATGTTTCACCTACAATATTTAATTTTATTCTTACCTCATTGACGTAAATTTGTACGCCTTGTCCATACGTCATTTCCACAAACTAAAAACGTTTACAAACATTGTACGTTTACAATATATATGTGGCTTATGTACGTACATTTTTATTTAAAATAACATCATGTCATGTGCTTTTCATCGCTCTTATTTTAGTAATTTTGCGTATTGTATGGATCACATCCGAAAAATCTATTCCCATCCAAAGTCATAACCATTTTGACGAACATTTCGTACACCACATTTTGAATATATTATTATAATGCCATGTGACGTCAGCAATTTAAAAATAATAACAAAATATGAAGTGTAGGAAAAACAAAGAAGAAGAAGAAGAAAAACGACGAGTTATGTAATTGTGTAGCATAAGAAAACCGTATCGGAAACATTGTAAATATGGAGGGAAATGTCTCGAAAAATTTATGTAATATAAAACAAACTGAGTTTGTTAGTCGTTTAGTTTGTTTAGGTGAATTCTTAAATACGCAAACAGTGTGTGTTGTTACATGTTTGATTAAATGAATAATCAATTAGAAAATAACAGTTCTCGATGCCTTGTCAACCATCGTACACCTCGAAAATGGTGTACTTGTAATGTAAATAACATTTGAAACGACACCATCGGAACAGACGTAAACGTATTTTTATGAGCAAAGTGGAGTGGAAAATTTGGCATTACGTTTTAATTCGTCGGGAAATTCTGTCAATGTACATTTTAGTCTGTCATCAGATTAGCCTGTTCAAGAAAATTAATTTCCATAAGTAAACTTGGGTTCGGGTTATGAACTATTGATTACTGTTGCGTTAGAAAAGATATTAAACAACAACAATATGAGTCTAAATTTACCATAGAATAATGCACTGCATTCACCACTACTCTCGGGTTAATATAATTATTCCAATGTCAATCTGTTACCGGTAGGCTAAAATGTACGGAAGTAATATATAATCACAAATTAATTAAAAATTAACGTCACACAATTTTCCACAAGTTAATAAATTTACTGTTGCATATACGTATGTACAGTATAGTCGTATTGCATATGCGGAGCGATAACGATCTTAAAAGCTTATAGATTTTTTTTTTCGTTCGCGAAAATAATTATGACGGCTTCAAGTCACGGTGATAAGCTTCTCATATAAATGAAAAACGTGTAGTGCATGTTGTAATTTATTAATTTTTTTGTTTCATCTGTTATCGACCACGACAGCAATAATAAACGACAAGCTCTGACTAAAGAGGTCAAAAAGCGTGTTCAAAACAAATGAAGTAAAAGATTTCTGAAATCAATCTATGAAAATCTTTGATCAAATGAAGTAATAGTAAACCTGTTAAGGCTAGGCAAACTGATAAACAAAAGCTGACATTGCTGAGCAATTGGTGCGATTTCGAATTTAATATTTATGTTCAACAATTAAACCTTGAATAAAACATATGTGACTGAAGAATATTTACCTCGTTTCTCAAAGGGACTGTACGGTGTAGACATACGCACACACGTGTAGTTAACATTGATTAACAAAATTGATCGTATATGGCTGCTGTTGGATGTATAAATAAAGCTGTTTTAAAGCCATGTAAAATAACTTTTTTTGTTGTAGACTCTCAAGTTTCACATATATATTCGACTGAAAAACAAACATATTAACGTCTTGCCGAAGTATATCTGTATCGCCGGATACATTTCGTGAATATAATTTTTTGATTCTGTTTATATTTACAGTAGTCTGCCTGTTTATTGTGAAAATAGGGCATTGTGTTTCTAATGTTACTGAAATTAGGACCAGGAATTATTCTAATGACAGCTTATTGTTGTACTTACTGTATTGTCCCTAATACATAAAAAAAAGTCTTATAAAAGTTCACGTGCTCAGCCGAGCACATATGTATGGAAAATATGATGATGATGATGACATAATAAGAATGCGATGCCACATTTTTGGAATGTTTCGTCATCGCAATGCGTTGGTTTGATTTTAATCTTATCCCACATTGTATAGGAAGGCAAATCTTCCAAAAATTGCTGTTGTATCACAGAATTAAAAGTCACATAATATTTTATCTCGGAGGTAGGACATTTTCGTTTCATTCCTACAAGCCAAAGAGCATTCGATAAATTATTTATGTATTCATGGTTTGACAGTGAGTGTAGAATATGTGGTGAAAATACAATACATACATTACAACAGGAAAGCGTATACGTATTGTTATATGGTGATAGATATAAATAAAAGAAATCGTGGGATGAAAGTGAGTTTTTCATGAGGAAGTATAAATAGAATCGAAATGACTATTTCGGCTTTTGTTACTTTAATCTGTTCTTCTGACACATTTTTCGACTACGGTGGTATATTTTTAGTGTTTAATCCTTGGACTAAAATGGTATTTGTTTTTTATGCTAATTGGCTATTGTTTGTGAGTATAAATTCAATTATTAACTGAGCCAAAAGCTTGTTAATTGGATTGAATTGGGAATGAATTGTTGGCATTTGAACAATTAAAACGTTATGCTCTGGATGCAAAATTTTAATTGTGCTAGATGAGCCATATTATTAAACTCGCATTTCTCTAAATATCTACCATTTAAAATAAATAATTTTTTTTAGTGGAATACGTAATAGCAACATTCCTAGTCTGATTAGCTGCTCTACATTACCTGAAAATGTAGCTTAACGTGTTCAAATTAAAATAGAACTCCGACACATTTTATCGATCTGTTGTTCGAAATATTATTCCGCTTGAATAGGGATGGCTAAATGGACGAACCAATATGTGTCATTAAGCTATATAACGTTGTTCACATTTTATATGCTAAGCTACAAACAACAATCTCCAAACAATTTTGTAATTTCGTCGAAAATGTTTTCCATGTGATGCATTATTTCTGAGAAACTGATACCACAGTCTGTTCTAATCTTAATGCATCCTGAACACGATACACAGAAATTGATTTCGACGTTAAATTCAGTGAAACATTTTCAATTATTACGAAATTCGCTCGTGACTGTTCTAGTCTCCGGATGAATTCTGGACAAAAAAATCTTTCCGGTAGAGTTATCTATCGTCAAACAATGTATTTTAATAGACCACTGTACGTAAAGATAAAACTTATCAAAAAGAGAGAGCGAGGCACAATTAATTGGTTGACTTAAAATTTTCATTCTATCCCTTTTTCATCATAATGAAAAATACCTCTCGTATACCAACGACAATAAATTACGATTTCTATACATAAGAACATGAAACGGATTTTTACGATATTTTTGTTTTCCATTAATATCGTCCGCACTTTCTATTAAAACAATATCAATCAAAGGCATCCATAACAATATCAAAATTGAAATCTTAATCACTTTCATTTAGAGAAATATGTTCAGACCTTGATAAAAAAAGGAATGCATAAATTTTGCGGAACGCAATACATGATAGATATTTTATGTACACTACTTACGGTAAATGACGTATAATTTGTCCTTGACACCCTGCTCGTGAATCAAATAAAAAAATATATATCGACGGCACGCACTACTATAAAACCTTAAAAAATAAAAGAATTTTCCTTCAACATTTCCATTCGTTTAACGGATAAGGTACTTCACCTCGTCAAGGACTATTCGATAGGAAAAAAAAAACTCAAAATAGATACCTATATACGCAGTTTCGTCATATATAACCAACTATTTTATCCGTTCTTTATATATACGTATATAAATCAACGTATAGCGAGCATATAAATGTTTAGTATACAAAACAAAAACAGAAACAAGTCAACCAATATTTTTACTACGACTGTGGGGTATCGATGCCGCATGCTTTTGAGTTTGATTTGTCTATAAGTCGTGGTGTTATTACACATAATATGTTGTGCGTTTTGACTTTCTGTTTTCCCCAAAAAAAAAATAAAACTTTTTTTTCTCTTCATTTTATGCACAACGACAGCTTAAAAAGAAAATCATGGAAATGGGTTTATTGAAAAATATAAAAAAAATCACAAAATCTTGATTTATAGGCAATAAAATAGAAAAATATTGTTGAACCAACCGAAATGGTTCATCTACCCTTCTTTCGCGCTAAAGAAATAAATTGTAAATGTAATCGTGAAAACTCTCCTACACAATGATCCGTTTTTACCTTGAGACGAAAAATGCTGTGTGTGTACGGTGTACGTACATATATACCATTTTGTTTGTGCACGAAATCATCCATGTTGAATATAAGTATACGGGTTCATTGAATCCCCAAAATAAAACGGAGATGAGGAAAAAGCTATGCCTTTTTCATGATGCCATTATACTGTGTGGAAAATTGAAGAATATTTTATAGGCTGTCGTCTCAAGAACAACAATATACACTTGGCTGACTTGTTTGTAAGACATTTGACAGAATTACTCTTGCGGTTTAGTCTGTGTTTTATTTAGGTTTTACTTTCGAAAATGATTTTGTCATTCATTTTAAAGATTTTCTCGAACAATGACACAAGCCGGTAAATTGTCTGTCATTGTCTAGCAAATTTTCGTCGAGGAAACGAAAAGCAATAATTAGCAAAGTTGAGCTGGAATACTTTGCATCATAACTTTTTAATTAACTTAATTTGCTTATTTATAATGGGTTTTTATTCAAGTGCTATCTTATTTGGTTTACATACAATATTAGTCAAACATTTTGTTTGAACTTTTGTACATACTTCAACACAAGCCCACAACTCATTTTGCCAACGAAAGGTAGATAATTAAATGCAAAACATGCACTCAAATATGCCAAATCAGATAAGTATCGAATTCTACTAACGAATGATGATATTCAATCAACCAAAATAATTTCGTGGTTTATCCTATCAGATTTTTTTTTCGTTAGCGTGCTTGCTAGTTACATATACATTTCCTTTAAAGTAAGCAGAAACACTTTTATTCTAAATATATACTTCTTCCAACTTCCGATAATATATTATGCTTCCTCTTCACTTAAAATAAAAATCTATTGGAGTAAAATACATGAATAAATAATTGACATGTGACTTCATAAATCATTATCATCATTATATTACACATCATGTCGTATGAACGAAGCGACTTTTCATCATGATTATTTAATGTTTTAGCTATAGTTGCATGTCTTATATATAGCTGTGTGTATTGATGAGGGGAAAGAATAAGTACTCAAGTGGCATTATGCTAGATATTTCTCATTATGATGAATTGTATGCATAGAAAAAATAAGTTTTTTTTATTTTCACTATTTTGACTATACAGTAAATATGCTCTGCTGTGATAAACACTGAAGTTCCTGGTTGGGGAAAAACCGACATTTTGTGTAATTATTGTAAATTTTACAACCTTGACAACGACGACAAAGATAAGCAATGGTTAGCATGTAGTAGTACCTTTAAAAATTATGTCGTAAAACGCTAGCCGTTTCTGACAGGTTAAAAAAGTAAGCGCTTAGCACAATAGGGTATTGCAAATTTTCCCTTAAAAAACGAGCTCAAAATTAAATTCTCAACCTTATTCATTGTTCTAAAGTCATGCATTGCTGTATAATTTACTACGCTTTTTACCGGCCGTAGAAAAAGTAATAAATTTATGCCGTTTGTCGGTACTTTCGTTCTGGTAGCGATTTTTCTAAAATTACTATTCATCACTCAATATCAGCAAAAATTAGTGACATCAAATTATTCTTGAATGAAAATAAATTTTATCAATTTGATGTACATGTAAACAAACAATACGCGGTAACGTGCCAGGCAGATATACATCAAAAGTTTGATCATAGTTTTTTTTTCTTTCATTTATTTACAAATTTTTTTTTCCACACTCGTCTTTATATCAATTACAATTGCAATTGTAACATAATAGGAATTGCCATGAATGAGTTTGTATTTTTATACATTAATAGTAATTGTAGCAATTTTTCATTCATAAAAACTGTAGTTAATTAAAAAATACTATAACTCTATGTGCACTGTTGCGCGTGTGTTATGATTTGAATGAATAATGTTCGAATGTGGGAAGTGGGCAAAGCATAGCGATACATTTAATGTGGTGTGCATGCATCGTTAACGGGGAATATTATATCTGTATATATGGACGAAACTAAAATGTTATGCATGGATTATGGATTTACGTGTTTTATTTTTATATTTTTTGTTTTTTTTTTATTGTATTGTCATATTGAGAACCACATCGTAATTCTCTTTTTTTATCATCATATACAATCGCATATATTCAATTCGATGTCGTCGATAGACGTAATCATAACTGTACAATAGATTATTGGTTAGAAAGGTTACACTGTGATGAAAAATTAGTCGTAGTATGGAGTGATTCAGATGGAAAATAAACTGAGTAAACAATTTCGAAGAAGAAAAAAAAAATCGAATGACTAATCTTGCACTCGCTGTATTGACACATAAAAATATTGTTTTTGATTTATGTATTCAAAACATTAAGAAGTTGAGAATAACACGCGCACACACACTCAAGTCTTGTTAGTCTTGTTTATTTATTCTAAAAATTGTTGGATAACCAAACGACAGATTGTATACAAATTGTACAATCTCTTCGGGCGCAACCATTGCGTAAGACGATAATGTGACCCAAGTCTTCTAATGCGAATATAACCAGAATAATCCTGTTTACAGTTTAGTCGTTCGAAATCAAAATGATGCAAATTTACTTTTTATTGTGGGTGTACGGACGGTGTAATTACATGAAAATGAACATAACAAGTACGTCACATCGCTCCATTCATGTTTTCAATGATTCATTACTATGTTAACAGAAAAAGACGTCCACTCTCACAAATTCAAGAGATCGGAAAGGTGTGGATTCAGGTCGTCTGTGTAATTACCGTTAAGGAAAGATGAGATTTGGCGACGACTTGCCATAATTAGGGAAAGGAAACCGGAGTGCTTTGGGTAATACCGGTTTTCGGTAATACCGGACACTGTAATACCGGTATTACCGGTTTTTCATAGAATTTCTTTTTCTCTATAAATCTCAAATGTAGTCGAAGAATTTAATGTATAGGATGCAGACTGTTTTAATGCAGATCACTATTTTGAAAACTTGGTTCAGTTTGAAAAATTACTTTCATTGGGACACCTTTAAATACAGTCATGGAGTAGAAGCGTGCCTTCATTATGTTGTATTTTCGTGTTTAAATTCCTTCTACCTATTACAAAAACTATTACAAAAAATAAACGAGAGAACTTACAGTCAAAGACAGTCAATTTTCAGCATAAAGCTTCATCTGTTTTGCAGCTGATCCACACATACAATCAAAACTGGTTTTCCTTGTTCATACGGTTGAAGCTGCTACACGCACGCGCATGAGAGTGGTAAAACCGTATATAGACGTATAAACGTTTGTGATAGTTTGCTAGAAAAACAGCTGAAGCTAATTTATGCTGAAAACTGACTGCCTTTGACTGTATCTCGTGTAATTTTCAATAAAAAAGGGCTTTATCAGACGCAATTTGTATCGCTACTCTAGAGACGCTTACTTTAAATAAGATTAATCAATGCTCTCTCTAGCAACCAAACTCTCAGCTCCCTGTGTCAAATTCACACCTTATTTCTTTGTATTCTACAAACACTATTATACAATTTGACTGTTTGTGCTGTAATGTACATGTTAATTCCAAAGGCTACTCGATTCTTTCACCATCTTAATTAAAGTAGTTTGGTTGCTAGAGAGGGTATTGATCAATGGTTTCGACTTTTATAAAAGTCCATAATCGCTTAAATTCGTTTTTATTCGTTTATTGATATTTTCTCAAGAAAATTACGTTGGTTTCGACAACTTTTTATATTCCTGTAAAAAGCCGGTATTCAAGCTAGTAAAACCGGTATTCAAGCTAGTAAAACCGGTATTCAAGCTAGTAAAACCGGTATTCGGGATCCCGGTTCTACCGGTTTTACCGAAATTGTTTTTACCGAAATCCCTTCCCTAGCCATAATATGCTCATGTATTACACACTCAAAATCAGACTTAAATTCAAATTCTAATATTAATGGTAACAACAAAATAAAGAAAACAAAAACATGTCCACAACCATTCTCGTAGATCTCCCCATAAAAATGGGTCCATTCTCTAATAAGCATTAAAAATGTTAGATAAATATTTAATGTGGCATTTATGGAGGGGACAATAATACAAAAAAGGAAAGAAAAAATCACCAACTGACTATAATTAGAAGTCAAAAGCAACATATTTTCGTGTAGGGGAAAGAAAATATGAGGCCAAATCCTGTTAATCAAGATAATTTTTGTCTTTTTCAATATTTAATGATGTAAGCATCGCAGCCTCTTTAAGATCACGATGTACAGTAAACAGTAAAACAAAAACTTATGGCATCTTAAAAGATGTTTGTGTATCGTATTTTTGCCGCTGACAATAAAAAGGAACAATCATTATAAGTCAAAATATAAACACAAAAGTTGACTCATTCATATATTACCGACTGTATAACAACAAACAGAAGATATATAATTTGATCTTTTCGTTCACAATAGAACTCAAAGCCATAACGAAATGTTATGAGAAAGTATAATATTACTTTTACTAACTGCTAAAAACGATGTAGATCGTGCGTTCTGATTTTGATTTTGAGACGAAAACGAATATTTTCTCACCGAAGAGACTATGGTCGTTTAATTTAATTGATGTTATGTTTGTTGAAATCGATTAGGTTAATGTACAGTGTACACACACAGAACATAACTAACAATCAAATTGAATGATTAATGTGAGCTTTGCGAGTTACGAACATTAACGGCAAAGTTTTATTATGATGAACATTAGTAAAAATTAACGCTTTAAAGATCAAATCGAAGATGGTAGGCTACAGGTGAATGAATTTCGGAAAACCGTTTACGATCAATGAAATTAATTGGCGAAAGTGGATACAAAACTTTAAAAATAATATTGATGAAGAACGATGAACGCGGATTTAACAGATACAAAAAAGCTATACGATGCCTAAGTCTTTGGCAAGATATATTTTGATGGGACGAATTACGATTGTAAAACGGAAATAAAAAGCATGTGATGATTAGATTCAAGATCATAATTCTCATAACTCAAATTTATTGTGAAACGTCATAACATCTCGAAATATCATTACGTCTCAAAATTCCAAATCTAATATTAAGGACTTGTCAGGAAAGACACCAAGAGTGTGATGTGAAATATGAACACACACGTAGAACACTCAAAGTGCAACCGTTTAACCAGAATTTTTTAATATTTCTTTTTAATTGTCAAACTTCTTTAATAAATATTCACCGTTCCGAAGCTTTTATATTATATGCCCAGAGTGACAGTCATAAAAATATTATCAATGAAAAAATCTCAGTATTGTAGACAGGTAAGCGAGACCACAAAACATTTTATTGGAATGAACTGGTCAATGCGGATGTAGTATTTTCAGTAAGTGCTGTACTTAATATTTTAAAAAAAATCTTACTGCTTTCGGTTCATTCAGACTTTTTTAAAGAAGCGGTAATATGTTTCTACTTTGTTCGTAGCAAGAAAATGCTGTTCACAGTAAGATGAGACAAAGGACACATTAAAAGTGCAACTGAATTTTATACGCCCATAAAAAACAACAAATTTGTTTTTCCCGTTTTGTAAGAGGAATGCCGGGTTTTATGATTGGAAGCTTTATTAGAATTTAACTCATACCCCACAGTGAACAAGACAAAAGTGTTTTATGTGAAAAGTCTTCATTTCCCTAAAGCTGTAACTTTTTGTTATCACAGTATGCTTTACTCGAAGCTTCACTATCTTGTTGTTGTGTTGATAAATTAATTTTTGGTATCATTGATACACTTATTACATTTCCACGTTAAACGCTCATTTACTTCCCTAAATAATTTCACTAAAAATTTTACATGTTCGATGTCTACTTTTTGTAATTAAACCAATTTTCTGCTCTTAAATTTCATGTACATCCCACTGGTGTGGATAGTATAGACATAAAACCCGACTGATAAAGTCACTTTATTTTCTTTCTCGTCTTATAGTCGCGTTAGCCATGAAAGAAGTCGTAATCTATTTCAAGAAATTGCACCAAAAAGACTGCACACCATCTAGACTTATATATACATATATAACATTCCAACGAACGAATCCAACGTAAAACTTTGGCTGTGCATAAATTTACAAAAAAAAAATCAATCGTTTTATTTCTTGTTCTTTCTGCGTGATTTTGTCATTTGAACACGGCACGAAATGCTGATTTTTATATTACATGCATCATACAAAGGCACTGCAAAGTCAAGTGTCAAGTGGAATATAATGAAGAATTTTATGTAATATTTTCCCACTGAATTTTTCTGTTTAAACTAGTTTTCGTAAGTCATCTCTGGTTAATGATTTAAGTTACACAGTTTTTATTACTTTAGCCCTAATTAAAGTACCATGCAAGATGACATTTTTAACTTCTTTCGTTTCGACTGATACACGCGAAGTATTCCATCTACAGAAACTCCATTCGACCCATTCATTTAATCAAAAACAAAACACGTGCAAGGATTTTTTATGTGCGTCGATACGATTTTTATGATGCAGGATAGCCATAAAATTTCTCTTATATATTGGAAATTCGTGCACATGACACTAACCTTGTCCCTATAATACAATAATGTTTTCACAAGAAGGTAATATGAATATAATACTTGTTTGATGTACAACACATCCGCATCATCACCTATGCTCATGCAATAACGCAATCTTAACTGGATATTACGTTGTATTAACATCACCATATACAAAGTGCCCTTTGCCTAAAGTCTAAATGTATTTACCATTTCCATATAATACACGAATGTCTACATACAAATGAATACATTTACAAAATGATAACCATAAAATAAGAACCTCCAATGGTAATGGAACAACATAAAAACCTGACAATAATTTTAAATGTCTCTGGAGATCTGTGCCCGATGTGACAACTTTTTGTGCACATAATTTCATATTTTCAGCGATGCTTATACTACATTTTTGCAACATTTCGGTGAAATATTACACTCAACTTTTGCATGTCTTGGTTTTCCTCTATGTTGTCGTTTTTTGGTTTTATTGTACAATTTTCTTAATTGAAGAGGATTGATGAACATGTACGAATGTAGCAGTATGCATTGCATGTGCCACACTGGTATCATGTGGTAACGATGGAGTAAACAACTGCGCATTGAGTTAATTTTGCTGAATTTTATTACCGTACACGTGTTGAAAATATTAATAATTTTTGCCAACAACTAGCATTCTCAGAAAATGGTTTTATTAAAGTTGTGAAATAATTTAGGACACCATAATATAGTGGAATAAAGCTATTTAAATGAGAGATAACGAATATTGTATTCACTGACTATGTTTCATTGTAGAAAATATGCTAGAAATGTTAGCGACACTCTTACAATCATTCGCTTTGTATGAAACAGGAGTTATATTCCGAAAATAATTTATTTCATTCATATTGATAACCTGAATCGCAACGACTTAAGATTTTATCACGTCTATAAAAAATCCTCTTAATTTCTATAATTCAGTGATCAATAGCACGGTAGATAACATACCATTTTTTTGCCGGTATTATCAATTACTTGAAATTGATTGTAACTGAATTCTCTAATTATCGTTTTTCACACACACAAAAACTTGCTGGTATTGCGGTATTATCGAGCAATTTGTACACGTTTCTAAATTCAATGGACTTTCGTTATACACTGTTATATACATGATCCAAAAACCTTATTTTTTGGGAAACTTTGCTTGATCATTGATTAATTGAAATTCTCTACTATTAATAGTCGATATATTTCGCAATATTGAAAGTTCAATACCTGAAAAAGTAAAGTAAATTGATGTGTCTGCCACACTTTGATCAGTTAATGATTTGAATGTTGAAAATTATTAAAAAAAAAAAAAAATCAACTTCTAAACGGAACACACGCTAAAACGACACATTGTGTACATTATGTATTAGATAATTTTTGAACGTTCAACTTATAATTGCCCTTGAATTGATTGTTGAAAAGCCAGTACACATTATATTGAACATATTTTGTGGGTCTTTGTTGATAATATAAATTTTCATTAAATTTGCGGTGTGGACATGTGTAGAACCGTATAATATGATGGTGTGGTTCGTATTTGTACATTAATTATTACCCATACAAGCACGCGGAGAATTTATTCAGCCGAAATTTTTCTGAATATTATAAGTTAGAACGAGCAGATACATCACTCACAAATAATAAATTATTACTTTACAACATATGATAAGACCGTTTCTCATATACGTACGAACAATATTTTTTAAATAATGAATTAGTTTAGAAAATTTAATTTATTCGCTATTTAATCCATAAGATTCGGAAGAGAACAGGTAGTTCAATGGTATTTTTATGTAAGTTAATTAGACGAAGAACATTTTCAAGGCGATCGGAGTCAATGACATATGATACTCAGTTAAAAGTATGTAAGTGCTGGAATTTCATTTTATATTTTTTAGTAGAAGAATTGTTGATTATGTTCGCTTGTCAATAATACATATGTTCTTTTTCCGGTTTTTCGGCTCATATTGTATGTATTGTGCGTATTTTTTGTTGTCGATTTTTTATTTTGATTGGTTGAACTTTTTCAGTTTTACGGTTGGAGTTTTTCATAGGTAATGGTTACACCGGTTGATTTATTTGAAAATAATATTTGGATCAGAATTGAGCAATGATTTCATAATCTTTTCAAAACGATTCAAATTAACAGGAATTTTGAACCTAGACGTTTAAACAAGACCAATCTGTCTTAACAACCCAGGAAGGGTTTAGGGGCTAAATCATTATTCGGCAATTGGAACCTAGTAAAAAGTTTGAGTCAAAGTTTAAACAACACGGAATAGAAAACGTATTTTGATATATTCGGTAAATCTGTTACTTCTTTTGTTTAAAGCATTCAGTTGGGTATGATACGAGATCTGTTACTTCATTTGGTTCATTACTTCATTTGGCAACGTTCAATTTAATATAATAAAATCATACTATTTGGAGCTGATCGCTCTGTTCTTGCCATC